>NW_020954642.1:2363555-2376055 GCF_900497805.2 Vombatus ursinus
TCTATCTATCTATCTATCTATCTATCTATCTATCTATCTATCTATCTGTCTGTCTGTCTATCTATCTACATACATATAATTTTTTCCCCTCCAACTACCCTAATACTGACAAAGGTCTCATGAGTTACAAATATCATCTTTGCATGCAGGAATGTAAACAGTTCAAACTTAATAAGTCTCTTATGATTTCTCTTTCCTGTTTACCTCTTCATGTTCCACTTGAGTCTTGTCTTTGAAAATGAAATTTTCTATTCAACTCTGGTCTTTTCATCAAGAATGCTTGAAAGTCCTCTATTTCACTGAATGACCATTTTTTTTTCCCCTGAAGGATTATACTCAGTTTTGTTGGGTAGGTGATTCTTGGTTGTAATCCTATCTCCTTTGCCCTCCGGAATATTATATTCCATGCCCTGTGTTCCCTTAATGTAGCAGCTAAATCTTGTGTTATCCTGATTGTGTTTCCACAATACTTGAATTGTTTCTTTCTGGCTGCTTGTAATATTTTCTTCTTGACCTGGGAACTTTGGGATTTGGCTACAATATTCCTAGGAGTTTTCCTCTGGGAATCTCTTTCAGGAGGAGATCAGTGGATTCTTGCCATTTCTATTTTGCCCTCTGGTTCTAAAATATCAGGGCAGTTTTCCTTGATAATTCCTTGAAAGATGATATCTATCCTCTTTTTTTGATCATGGTTTTCAGATAGTCCAATTATTTTTAAATTCTCTCTCTTGGATCTATTTTCCAGGTCAGTTGATTTTCCAATGAGTTATTTCACATTGTTTTCTAATTTTTCATTCTTTTGGATTTGTTTTACAGTGTCTTGATTTCTCATAAAGTCACTAGCTTCCAACTGCTCTATTCTAATTTTTAAGGAAGTATTTTCTTCAGTAAGCTTTTGGACTTCCTTTTCCATTTGGCCAATTTTGCTTTTGAAGGCATTCTTCTCCTCATTGACTTTTTGGACCTCTTTTGCCATTTGGGTTAGGCTATTTTTTAAGGTGTTATTTTCTTCAGTATTTTTTTGAGTCTCCTTTAGCAAGCTGTTAACTTGATTTTCATCATTTTCTTGCATCACTCTCATCTGTCTTCCCAGTTTTTCCTCTACTTCTCTTACTTGCTTCTCAAAATCCCTTTTGAGCTCTTCCAAGACCTGGGACTGATTCATATTTTTCTTGGAGGCTTTGGATGTAGGAGCTTTGACTTTGTTGTCTTCTTCTGGCTGTATGTTTTGATCTTCTTTGTCACCAAAGTAAGATAACATAGTCTGACTTTTTTTGTACCTTTGTTTGCTCATGATCCCAGCAAATTACTTGAGTTTTAAACTCTTTGTTGAGGTAAGAGTCTGCTTCCAATGTGAAGAATGTACTGTCCCAAGCTTCTGAGGTTTGTACAGCTGTTTTCAGAGCTACTTCTAGGGACCTGTAAATTTTCAATTCTTCCAAGGTGCTATGATAAGGGGCAAGGTGTTTTCTCTCCACTGCCACAACAAGCTCCACCATGCCAGTGCTCCTCCTCTCCCCAGGACCTCCCTTCAGAACTGTGACCCAGATCCAAAGCCAAGAGATTCTAGCCTCAGCACTGTCAAAGAAATCCCTGCAATCACCCTCTGATCAGTCTCTAGATCCCCCCCTCAGTCTGTGGGCCGGAAGCTCAGGTGGCAGCCGCGGCCCACACTCAGGGCTTACAGCTGAGACCTAGCTCCTTCTCTCACCGCAGTCACAGACTTTTCCCACTGACCTTCCAAGTTGTCTTCAGCGTTTGTGGGTTGAGAAGTCTGGAAACCACCACAGCTGGCCTCGATTCAGTCCTCTGAGGCCTGCTCCAGAGTCGCTGCAGCCTGCGAGCCCATGCCAAACTGTGCTCCTCTCCCAGGCTGTCTTCGGCTGGAAATTTGTTTCACTGTGACTTTCTGTGGGTTCTGCTGCTTTAGAATTTGTTTAGAGCTGTTTTTTTTAAGTATTTGGAGCGCTTTGGGAGACAGCTCAAGACAGTCACTGCTTTCCCTCCGCCATCTTGGCTCCGCCCCAAGATTTCTTTCATGTATGACTTGAAGGACATGGTGGTAGAGTCTCCACTCAACTCTGAGACTTTTTTTTTAGGGGGGAGTTATGATTCTAGCTGCTGATTTTACCTCAATGAAGAAATTTAGCCTGAAAAGAGAAAGTAAAAGATGCCACAAAAGATACCTAGTGTTCTTGGAAGAAACAGGAGGGACTGAGGTCACTGGTATATTTGCATTCTTCTCTTGTTAGATGCACTGAAAACACTTTGATTAATGTCTACACAACTGTCAGGTCATTAGTCCTGAGGCAGCTTGGCTCGGCCATGACAGCTCCCCAGTATTTTACACTGTGCCCAATTGCAACCTGAAAATATGTTCCATCTCACCCCCTGGAATATTTAAATAAATATTAACACATGAAGACAGATGGTGGGCACTTTTTTCTCAAGCCATGACTTACCTGTCTCATTCAACATTTATTCAGTCAACAGTTATTAAGCTCCTATGAAAATCACAGCATCTAAGAGTTGGAAGGGACCTCAGAATCCTTCTAGTACAGCCTCTTACTCAGAGCAAAGCAAGAAGCCACTGCATTTAGGACAGATCATCCAGTTCCTGTCCATGGTTACAATGACAAGTAACTCACTACCTAGCAAAGCAGCCCAAACTAATGTGGAATATGTCAATTTTTTAGAATATGTGTTTACTGTGAAACCCAATTTGTTCTCATATTTAGCCTCATACTTAGCATCCCTAAGGTTTGTTTTTTTTCTCTCTTTCCATGATCCAGAGAGATAAAACAATAAATTCTTATTTCTACAGAACTTTAAGAGGAACAAAATCCTCTTCCCGTATCAATCCCTTGAGATAGGATGTGCAAGGATCAGTAGTTATATTTTACAAATGAGGATATTGAGGGGAAAGCATAAAGAGGGAAAAAGATTTGCCTGTGGGTAACAGCTGATCAGTGGCAAAATGAGGATTCAAACTCAGGGCTTTTGTCTCCTAGTCAAATTGTCTTTTCACTGCAACAGAATGTGTACCTAGTATGGTTTTCTTCTGCAAAAAACATGTGTATATATATTTACATATATACACACATACAAACAAAACATATATTTAACAGATATATATGAAAACACAACACACTTAAACACATAACACATATGTTTATGTGTATATATTTATGTGTGTATACATACACAAGTGTGTATGTGTATATGTATGAACACATATGTGTACATATACATATGTATGTATACAGATAGATAGATTTAATGCATTAAATGGCTATTTCCTGGCCCTCCTGTCCATAGTTCTCCTAATAGTTTTATATAATGACTTCAGTCTTTTAGTCAGTTGGGAACAACTGAAGAACTTTCAGTATTTAATTAAGATTTCCCCCTGTGCCGTGTGTGTCTGTTGTGTAAGGCAGCTCTTAACTTAAAAAAATAAAAAATAATCAGTCTTCAATATGAATCAGGGGGCAGAGGTCAATGGGGAGATTTTGCTTGTCAGCAAAATAAATATATTCTGAATTTATGAATTGATAATGAGCTAACTTCTTATAATGATTAATGGTAATTAACCTTTTAAAGCTTAGTCATTTACCTGAACACCCCTCCAGTGACAACTTTCAGGTGCACAGTAGAATGCTTATTGTAAGAAAGACCTTCTGCTTGTTTCTCAAGGTCCTGAAGAGTAGACGCAGTCATTACTGTCTGGAGAAGCACACAAATAAATCTGTCAGGCCTCAAAGGATTTTAGTTTCAGAAATAAAATACACACAGAGAACTACATATTTACCATATGAGGCAGTGAGGTCTGGAAGATAGAATCAGGGCGTTGAAGTGAAAAAGACCTGGGTTCATATTCTGCCTCTGATATTTACCAGCTGTGTGGTGGTTGTTGTTGCTGTTGTTGTTGTTGTGAGGTCATTTTTCAATTACCTCCAACTCTCTGTGACCCCTTTGGGGTTTTCTTGGTAGAGCTATTGGAGTAGATTGTCATTTGCTTCTCCAGCACATTTTGCAAATGTGGAAACTGAGGTAAACAAAGTTAAATTGCTTGTCCAGGGTCACACAGCTAATAAGTGTCTGAGGCCAGATTTGAACTCAGACTATGGCACCATCTAGCTGCCCCCGATTCTATGACCAGGGTCAAATCACTCAGATTCTATGTGCCTCAATTGTCTCCTCTGTAAAATAAGAGTGATGACAATTCCTGCATTACCTACCTCATAAGGTTGAAATGAGATTAAATAGGATACTATATGAAAAGTGCCTGACAAAACAAAAATCACTGTGTGAATATCAGAACTTATTATGGCACAAGAGGGGGAAATCCACATAAAGCCTTCACAGAAACAGGGTAAATTCAGGTCAATAGAATAACTTGAAACAATCTCCTTAGAGGGATATGGCAGTGCCCTGAACAGAAGAGCCCAAGGAAACAAGAAAGAGCCAATAGGTTGATCAAGGAAGCCTCAGGGGACAGCCAACTACAGAGCTCTGATGGGGACAATGAAGTCTGCCCTTCCTCTGAGCACATGGACACCAAGGGGAAAGGAAAAAAAAACAAAAACAGCAAGAAACCAGAAAGCACAGTCAAGAACAAATGGGACTTTGACTAAAGTAAATAGAAGAAAATATTATGAAATAGAAATAATGGTCAAGAATTGTCTGAGAAAAGCCCAGAAGAGGAATAACGCCATAAGAAATACAAGTAGAGCTTCAGAAAAAGAAAATGGCTTGACCACAATGACTACAAGAGTACTAAGAAAACATGAAGCAAGACAATATAAATGAAATGAAAGCTGTAAAGGAAAGACTTGGAAGGAAAATTCATAACTAAAACAAAAGGTGGTAAATATTACTCAAGAAATATAATCCTTTAAAATTAGAATGGGCCAAATAAATCAGTGACTCCATGGGACAGCAAGGAATAAGAGAATAACATCTGGTCTGAAAACATAAGAGAAAACATATAGTATCTATTAACAAAAGCAATTGACAGAAAAAACATGATGAGGATAGATAAAAATCTTCAGATTTCCTGAAAATAATCAAAGTAAAAACCTGGATACCATATTTTAAGAATTCCCAAACAAACAAACAAACAAACTATCGAACTCTATTAGAATCTGAGAATAAACTGAAAATTAAAAGAATCCACCATGTACCTCATTGAAGAAACCCCTAGGAATTTTATATCCCAATTTCAAGGCTTCCAGATCAAATGATAAAAAAAGATAATATAAGTAGCCAGAAAGAAATGATTCAAGCATGAAGTAAACTATCATCAGAATCACCCCATAGTGTGTAAAGAAAGAGGTGTTTCTTGAGCATCCTAATGTCTTCAAGGGTCACAGACAAAGTTGAATAAGCCAAACAGATGGCCTGGGGATAGTTTTGTTGTTGTTGTTGTTGTTTTAATAGTTTTAAGAGAAGAAAGAAGAAGTAGGTAAAATGTAATATATTATGAAAAAAAGAGGAAGAAAGGGAGGGAATTTTATATCTCATAGTCATAGTGCATAAGATTAAGATAACACAAACGTGTAAGAAAAAGACGAAGGAATGGGCATCACATAAATCTTATTTTAGTAGAACCAAGACAAAAGGAGGGTTGAATAAACTCACATACATACACAAGCATTTTGTATAAAAACACATTAAGCTTACCAGGGAAACTAGGGACAAGGAGAAGGAAGAGGAGAGTTTAAAAGGTAATGTAAGATTGGTGTAAAAGAGATAAGCTTGAATCAAAAGACCTATATAGAGTTGAAATAAGAAGCTAGAGGGAAAAAAAAGTGCTTTTGGTGAAATCAAAAAAAGGAAAGGAACAAACATGATTTTGAACAAGGTAACAGTAAAAAAATAGACATAATTAAAAGAGGTAAACAAAATTATATAATTCTTAAAGGCACAATAGATAGTTAAATTACTTGACATATAAGCAAAAATGACATTGCATTGAAATATTTCTTAATGTATTATTACAGTCATAGAAAGTAAAACTATAATAGTAAGGGTCTTCATTGTACATTTTCAGATATAGCTAATTTTAAAAAAAAGTAAATGGAATAACCTAAGGATATGAATAGAATTTTAGAATAATTAGACAACTGAATGGGAATAAAAAAGGAGTTTACATTATTTCATAGTTGTGATGGTAACATTGAAAATTTTGACTATGTATTGGGCCATAAACAATTCTCAAATTAAAGAAGAAAAGCCTAAATATTAAACTTATTTTTGACTAGCCACAGTGAAAAAAAAGTTCTTAAAAATCCTTCAAAAATCAACATTTAAAATTGAATCTTCATAATTTAATTTTAAAGAAGTGGTGGATAAAAGAAAGGAATGACATAAATATTAGATGCTTTTATTAGAGAAAATTACAATAAGAAAATATACCAAAACTTTTGGGATGTAGCCAAAGTAGCCACTAAGTGAAATTGTATAGCTCTTTTATCAACAGAAGAGAGAATAAACAGATTAATTAATTGTATATGCAATAAAAATAACAAGAATAATAACAAATTATAAAGGCAACATTTTTAATGGCAAATTAAATGGCAAATGGCAAAATCCAAAGTGAGTACACCAAGTATGAGAGAGAAAAGAAGATGAAATTAGGAAATAAAAGTAGGAGCTTAAAATAAACAGAATATTTGATAAAAGAGAGCTAGGAAAAAAACAACAACAACACAAATTGTCAGAATTAAAAAAAAAAGAATTCTGAACAACTGAAGATGAGGAGGAGACTATTAAATTATTTTTCCAATTATTTGCCAAACAAAACTGCTAACATAGATGGACTGTAGGAATATAAATAAAAACAACAAATCTTTATATTGCCTAACAAATAGAGTATATGCGTTATTCAACTTCAGAAAGAGAAATTGAAATAACTACAAATGTATTCCTAGTGGGAAAAAATGGTTAAAGAAATGCTTATTTTATTTGGCTTACAGGAAATTGTCCGGAAACCTATTATCAATTAGTATCTTTAGAGAAAAAAGCTTGCAGAATACATACATACATACATATCTATATCTATATCTATCTATCTATCTATCTATCTATATATATATATATATATATATTGTCTCCTCATGAAATCCCAAAGTGTTAGAGCTGAATGGGACCTTGAAACATAGAATATTAGAATATGCTGTAGCTTCAGGATACAAACATAAACTTCAAAATCCTCAGCTGGCCTTAAAAACTCTCTACAATTTGGCTCTAATTTTTTATTTCAGACTCCTTTCTTATAACTTCCCTTCCCAGACTCTATTTTCTAGCCAAACTGACCCAAAGGTTGGCATTGTCTTACATCCCCCATGTCTGTGGATTCCTAGAGACTTACTCTCCCTAGTGTTGGGAGTCCTCCTCGCCTATGATACCTCTTAGAATCATCAGCTTTATTTATGGTTTTGCTTAGATGTCACCTTCTACTTGAAGTCTTTCTCAATCTTCCCCTCTCCCCTTACTCCCCTCCCCCACCACTCATTTGTTAATGTTCTGTTCCCTCTTGTAATTATCTGGTATTTAGATAACATTGATTTATGTAAGATCTTTAGAGTGGGGACTATTTCATTGTCATTTTTTTTATCCCTAGCGTATTTAACATTTTTTTTTCAATTGAAGAAGGGAAATTAAATTACAGAATTTGCGTCAGAGGATGTTACAACACAAGATGTTAGAACAAAAAACATGTACAATTAGGTCTTGATGGAAATTTATGAATTATTGAATTTCAAACCTTCATTTTACAAAATTCCAAAGAAATCAAGTGATTACCACAAAGTCACCTAGACAGCCAGAGTGGGGCCAGCACCAGAACCCATCTCCAGACTCATCAGATATTGTTTTCTTCTTCTTTAATTATGACAGGACCCACCCCAACCAACAACCAGAAAACACAGCAACTATAGAGCCTACAGAGAACTTAGAAATCACCAAAGCCAATCCCAACTTTTTATTGATTACAATCTCAGACCAAAAGAAATGAATTGACTTATCCAAGGTCACAAACATTACAGGACTGTATTCTAGGTCCTTTGAACACATTTGAAGGCTTTTTCCACTTTGAACAAATGATCCCTTATAACAGAAATATCTGAACTGAAGGCAGCTAGGTAGCACTGTTGATGGCATGCTCTAGGTGAAGTCAAGAATACCTGAATTCAAATCCTGCCTGTTATAAACTTACTACCTATGGGACCCTGATCAAGTCTTTTAGCTTCCCTCAGCCTCAGTTTCCTCATCTGTAAAATAGTAGCACCTATCTCATAGGATTGTGAGGATCATATGAGATAATATATGTAAAGGGCTTTGAAAATTTTAAAGTGCTATACAAATCTTTATTATTACTATTATTACTTTATTATATTATTATTATCTGAATATTAGTACTACTATCTGAAAATCACAATATTTTTAAATGAACAGTGTACCCTAAGTCAGATCAGGAGAGTTCAGGAAAGATTCATAAATAATCTGAATTTTAAGCAATATGGTGAAAGAAGACAAAAGGCATCTTCAAATTTAAAACATGCACACACACACAAAGTAGGGGTGAAAATTTACTGCAACACTGACTTAATTTCATCTTTTAAAAAAATTCCTATTACTCCAGCATGTCAAGATCTTTTAAAATCCTGACTCTGTCAACAAGATTATTGTGAATATGAACCTCTCCCAGCTTTGTGTCAGTGATAAACACACCATCTTTTTTTTCCAAAGTAATTGACAAAAAAAAGTTAAATATCACAGTGCCAAGAACAGATTACTGACCTGCCTCAGTAAAGACCTCCATCCAAATTGACATTAAACCATTACTGACAATAGGTCTGGCCTTTCACAAGTTTCCAAGTGTGCTTCCACCTGATAGTAACCAGTTTATTGCTTTTCTACCTTTTTTTTTCAGGAAGAATAGCTTGAGAAACTCTGTCAACTGCCTTGCCAAACTCTAGAGCAATGATGTCAAATGCAAATAGAAACAGGAGCCACTAAACTGCATAAATAGCCCTGCTGGAGACATATTGACTTAGAAAATCACAAATCAATATTATCTACGTTTTATTGCATTTTCAATTATTTTGTTAAATATTTCTCAATCACATTTAACTCTGATTCAGGAAGCACTCCCTAGTATTCCGGGCTGCTTTCCACTCCCCAGCTATATGTTTGACACCACTGTCCTAGATAAACTAGAAACACATCGTTCCTCTTATCTACAAGCTTAGTAGCTTTATCAAAAAGAGAAATGAACTTAGTTTTGCATGCTCTACTCACAGTATCTCTGGTTTCTATTTGTTCATTAATCATCCCTTTCCTGATATGTTTTAGAATTTTACAAAGAATTAAAATCAAGCTTACCAGCCTTTAGTTTACACATTCCATTCTCTTCGTCTTTGGAAAATTGGAGTAGTATTTGCTCTTCTCCTAACCTGTCTGAGTTCTCTCATTTTTCAAAGGTCACAGAGTAGTAGTAGTAGTAGTAGTAGTAGTAGTAGTAGTAGTAGTAGTAATAGTAGTAATAGTAGTAGTGGTGGTGGTGGTGGTGGTGTTTGTCACAACTGATAGAGGACCAATGACATCCCGGGGGTGATGACTTGACTTGAGCATGAATTGGATTTAAGTGAGGCAGAATTGCACAAAGTCATCAACCTCACTCTCTTATCCAGTCATTGAAATCCAGTGGAAAGACAAAAGTCAAGAAGGCTGTTGATAGATACAATAGATGACCTTGACATCTTTGATGTCTGAACAAGCTCTAAGCATTCCATGGTGCCTGCTGCAGCCACCTCTATGGCTCTTGGAACAAATTGCCCATTTGGAATTGGAACATTTGCCCATTCCACAGGGAAAGTCTTCACATGCTTGAGATAGATATACCCCTAATTCACCAAGGAGTTTGAGGCCCTATCAGTTATCCTCAACCTGGTTTAACTGGTCTGCTGAGACAGTTTACCAGGCTGTGACCACCATGCCTGCTACAGCTTCTTGTAGCCACAGGTGAGAGTTGGGTGAAGGTGGATAACAAAGGTGGATGAGTAGTTCTGAAAAGGGGGGTCTGCAACCCTCACACCAAAAGTGCTAGTCCTTGAACACCCCAATAGTAGTAGTAGTAGGAGCATCAGCAGCAGCAGTAGTAATATCAGTAGTGATAAGAGTTACAATAGTAGTAGTAATAGTAGAAGTAATGGTAGTAATTATTATTATTTGTTGTTGTTCAGTTGTTTCAGGTGTGTCCAACTCTTCCTAATCCAATTTGGGGTTTTCTTGGCAAAGATACTGGAGTGGTTTGCCATTGCCTTCTCCAGCTCATTTTACAGATGAGGAAACTGAGGCAAACAGGTTGAAATGACTCACCCAGGGTCACACAGCTACTGAATGTGTCCTAGACCAGATTTGAACTTGAGTCTTCCTGACTCACTCTATCTACTGTGTCACCTAGCTGTCCAATTATAATTATTATATTTATTACTATAATAATTTATAGCATTTGTACATTGCTTTAAGGTTTACAAATGCTTCACATTTGATTAAAGGAGCATGTAAAATAAATAATAAATACCATGATGATAATAATAATAATAATAACCCTTGAAATCCCTTTCTGTGCTACTATTATCCCCATTTACAGATGAGAAAATTGAGACTGAAGTTAAATGACTTGCTCAGGATTGCACAGCTAATAAGAGTCTGGAAACATTTTGAACTCTGGTCTTCCTAACTCTTAGTCCAGTGTTCCATTGAATATGCCACAATAGGTCAGCAGTTATATTTGCAAGTTCTTTCAATATCTGAGGATGTAGTTAATCTGTCCTAAATGACATGAACTCATCAAAGGAAGCTAGGTGCATTCTTAAATGTCTTCTAATGTTGATTTTTTTAATAATACTAAAAATGATGATTATTATCATTAGTAGTAGTAATAGTATCACTATTATTAATTAGTCAGCTGTGTGGGGAGGTAGAAAGAGCTCTCAATCCGGTTTTACTTGCCCTAGATTTGAATACTACCATTTAATAATATCATAATCTTGGGCCAGTCAGTTTCTCCTTTGGAGCTTAAACTACCTCATCTGTTAAAGAGAGAGGAAACAGAAGCAGATTATCAATGAGGCTCCCTCCAGCTCTAACTCCTGTGACCCTGTGTCTCACAGAGAGGCAGATTGCATCTCCATCTAAGGGAAAATTCCTTCATAACAATCAGAGCTATCCAATAATGGAATGAGATATCCCAGGACTCTTTAAATCCTCCATCACCTGTAGACTAAGAATGGAGGCTAGGTAATTATTTGTAAAGGGGCTCTTGTTGAGGGAATTCCTATTCAGGAATTGGGTAAAACAAGGATACCCCTTGAGGTCCTGACTCCCTCTGGATTTCTAATGAATGTGCGTGTGCTATGCACCCCTAAAATGTTATCTGAATACGGTTTCTGGTTTTCTACCCAGAGCTTTGCTTTCTCTCTCCCAGCCCTCCCCCATTTCCCACTCACTGTCAGGCTCAGGCTACCAAGAACATCTCAGGCTAGAGAGCTGTGTGCTCCTGGAGCCCTGTAAGCCTTGTGCCCCCAAGGCACAGACAGGAAACCTTTCCTTGTCCAAAGGAGACTGAGACTCAACCTTCCAAAGCTGGGTTCTGCCCACAAGCCCCAAGTGGGAAATGGCCGGGGGGGGGGGGATGCTTTCAAAGAAGCTGTTTTAATGAGAGGTCACTCTCGCTTCAGCTGTTCCAGAGGTGGCTGCCTGTGTCAGAAAAAGCTCTCTAATGGAATGTGTGACTATGTCTTCCCTATGACAAAGCTCTCTGTTGCTAATAAAAAAAGCTTAAGGCCTCCTGGCCACCTGATTCATCTATTTATTTTAAAAAGGGGCTCAGAGAAAGGGTGAGTGTTTTGGGGAGGTAATTGGGGAAGAGAAAACTGACTGCTCTTTTGAATGTTGTAGAAATGTTTGGTCACCAGAGACATTTTGCTAAACTAGTGTAATTAATTCATTGATCAGCTTACCATTCTTCCTTCATCCCTCCCTTCTTTCCTCTATTCCTTCCTCTGTCCTTTTTTCTTTCCTTCCTCCTTCCCTCTCTCCTTTCTTTTTTCCTTTCTTTTTTCCTTTCTTTCTTCCTTCTTTCCTTCCTTCCTTCCTTCCTTCCTCCCTCCCTCCCTTCTTTTCTTTCTTTCTTTCTCTTCCTCTCCCCTTTTCTCCCTATCCCTCTTTTTTTCTGTTTCTTTCTCTCTACTCTTTCCTTTCCCTTTCCTTTTTTTCTTTTTTCCTTTCTCTCTTCTCTTTTTCTTCCTTTTTCTCCTTCCCTTTTCCCCTTTACCTTTCTTTTTCTTTCTCTCTTTCCCTCCCTTTTTTCTATTCCCCCTCTTTCTCTCACTCTTTAATTCTCTTTTATTCTTTCCTTCCTCCCTTCCCTTCCTCCCTTCCTTCCTTCTTCTCCCTCTCTTTTTCTTTTTTCCTTCCCTCCTTCCTTTCTT
>NW_020954642.1:2381055-2384620 GCF_900497805.2 Vombatus ursinus
TGCAAAGTTGTTTTAAGCCAACATGGGGGTAGTTTGGGGAAGGGAGGGGTGCCACTGGCCTAGGAATGAGGAAAATTAGGTCCTTGTCCTTTTTTCTGACACTATGTGGCCTTGAATAGATCACTTCATACTGTGAGCCTCAGTTTTATCAGCTGCTGAATGACAGAATTTGACTACATGATCTCTCAGTCTTGATCTTAGCCTCAGTTTTCTCATCTGTGAAATAGGTGGAATAAATGTCTCCCTTTCTTCTGTAAGAATCAAGTGAAATAATATATCTGATATAATTGGCTCAGGAATGGTGAAATATTGTTGAAATGCTGGTTAGGCGGCTTTATTATCCCCTGTTCCCTAATTATTAAAAAAAAGAAGATGAGTCCATTTTCTCTCTACCCTAAAGAATGAGCCTTTGAAAATGAAATCCCTTGTTGGCCTTGAAAATTTTTTTATTATTTATGTATGTTGTCGAGTGAAAAAGAAAAGCATCAGCTTGAAATAGACTAGAATTTCAGAAATGCAGAAAGTATGGAGATCATTAGAGAACTGTATTTTATCTCTGAGCTACTAAAGTCACTCTCTGTTTTTCTCTTGCCCTCTTATACTCTCATATCCCTACCCTAATCGCAATGCCTCCTCACACATACTGCTCTCTCTGTCTGTGGAAAGCAGACAGTCAATAGACTACAATTCAAGAATCACTGAGTGCCTACTACACAGTTAATTTCCTAGTCATGAAGGATACCCAGACTGAAATAAGACAATTCCAGCCCTCCAGTAGCTTACAATCTATTGGGATTAAGTATATGTGGAAAGGAGAAATTGACAGTCAGTGAAAAACATTTATTAGGCACCTATTATGTGTCAGGTACTGGGCTAATTGTTGGATATAGAAAGAAAGATAAAAGACATTCTATACTTTCAAAGACCTTACACTCTAATGGTGGTAGTGGTGTATGTGGGGGAGGGGGGCGTGGATCTTGGAACAACGTGCCCCAAACTATGTATGGAGAAACTATATAGGGGATAAAATGTAAAGAAATCAACAGAGGGACTGACTTGAAATAAATGGGACCAGGAAAAGCTTTTGTTTTGTTTTGTTTTTTAATTAATTTATTTATTTTTAGTATTCAACATTCACTTCCATAAGATTTTGAGTTCAAAATTTTCTCCCCATCTCTCTCTTTTCCCCACCCAGAGACAGCATGAACTTTGATCCGCATTAGTAGTGTTGTAAAAGAGAATTAGAACCAATGGGTGAAACCACAAGAAAGAAGAAACAAACAAAAAAAAGAGAAAAAAGCAAAAGAGAGAAAGAACAAATAATATGCTGCAATCTGCATTCAGACTCCATAGTTCTGTTTCTGGATGTGGACAGCATTTTCCATCATGAGTCCTTTGGAGTTTTCTTAGATCCTTGCATTGATAAGAAGAGATATGTCTATCAAAGTTAGTCATTGCATATTGTGGCTGTTACTGTGTACAATGCTCTCCTGGTTCTGCTCACTTCACTCAGCATCAGTTCATTCAAGACTTTCCAGGTTTTTCTGAAAACTGCCTCTTCATCAGTTCTTATAGCCCAATAGTATTCCACTATATTCAAATACCACAACTTGTTCAACCATTCCCCAACTGATTGGCATCCTCTCAATTCAGGAAAAGTTTCTTGTAGGAGGTAAGATTCTAGCTGGGACTTGAAGGAGTCCAGATAAGCCAGGTGATGGAAATGAGGGGGCAAACACTCCATAAATAAGAATAAGAATGCCTAAAGTCAGAAGATGGAGTCTATTTTTTTGAGAAACAGCAAAGTGACTAATGTAGTATCACTGGATCACAGAGTGTTCTGGGAGTGGGAAGAACGGTGTGTTACATGTACACAAATAGGTCTAGGCCAAGGGTGGGGGAAAACACTAACAACCTGAGGGACCAAGGAGGGCTTCATGGAGGACATGGCACCTGAGCTGAGCCTTGAGGAAAGAAAGGATTCCAAGTCAAAATAAAAAGAGAGGCATTTAGGGCAATTTGGGCAAATACATGGAAAGGAGAGATAGAGTATTGAGTTTCGGAAACAGCCAATAATCCAGTTTGTCTTGAATTGAGAATTCATGTAGGGGAGTACTATGAAGTACAGCTATCAGAGTAATAGAGAACTACATTATGCAGGATTTTAAAAGGATTACTTTTAATGTTCTATGGCATTACATTTTCCAAAGACAGAATCTATTCTGGGTACTTTTGGAAGTGTAAGAGTGGATGCCATTTGAAATCAGGACAGCATAGGAAGCTGGGTCAAATGTAGAAAATATTCTAGTGTGTGTCAAGAGACCTCAGCTTCAGTCCCATATCTGCCCCAGCCTAATTGTGTGACCTTTTTTCTCTAGGTCTGTTTCTTCATATGAAAACCAAAGGCTGAGCTAGAAAACCACTAAGGTCATATCTAGCTCTGCCATTATATTTTCTAAGAGCCTTTCCAACCCAATACATTCTAAAGTTCCTTTTGGTGGCAATGTTCTAAGTTCCCTTTTGCCTTTATCATTCTATGTCATAACACTGTGTTGTAAGGTCCCTTCCAGATTTAACACTCTAAGGAGATAAATTTATATATTCATTACATAAGTATATATATATATAGATAGATATATATATACACATATAGCATATGTTTAATATATGTAATCACACTTATACATGCATATGATAAGATTTTATATTTGAACATACCTTCTAGCTCTAACATTCTATATTTTAAGATTCTTTGTATCTTGGGCATTCTATGTACTCTGCTTCCCCACACTACAAGGACACCTCTTCATTGCTTTTAAAAGCTTACATTTCTCAGCAACCTCTTTCTACAATGACTTCACATCAATGTTCCTAATGGATTATTGGCATTCATCAGTGAGGGTGAAATTTAGGTAGAGAAACTGACCACTGGGTACTTTTAAGTGTTTCATCTTGGGCTCTAAGTGATTACTCATTGCTCTCACTTTTAAGATCAGAATTACTATGGGTAACTCTGGAAGGTCCTTGTTAAAAAAAAATATCAATGCTTGAGAAACTGCTCCAGTTGTTAAATCATAATATTGTGTGATTTAATAGAAATGAAGTAATTATAGGGGAAGAGAGGAACAGTCAAAACACAGAAAGTTTTTCTATTTGGATGGCGTCTGAGTACAAAGCAGTACATAGGTACAGAGTGCAGTCACCACTCTACTCGATAACAGTTAAAAGGCAAGGAAATCAAAGTCTTAACTTCAAATTTCAGGACCGAGTACTGACTGACTCATGCTGAGACAGACTCATTCCTAAACTCTGGGCTATCCGAGTACACTGAAAGCAGTAGGCATCGGTTTCACCCCTTCTCCTCTACTGGCTGCTGGATCTGAATTCCATTTCTCATCTTACTCTCATCCCAAAGGCAAGGATAGTCCTTGATATAAACATACTTGACAAAACTACAGAATTTTAGATCTGGATGGTATAACAGAGGTCATTGAGGACAACCCACACCCGAATTGCAATTCCTTCTACTGCAGGTGTCCTTGTGTCCTCACCCTGAGAAACACTT
>NW_020954642.1:2384720-2425879 GCF_900497805.2 Vombatus ursinus
CTCTCTCTCTCTCTCTCTCTCTCTCTCTTTCTCTCTCTCCCTCTGTCCCTCTCTCCCTCTGTCTCTCTCTCTCTCCCTCTGTCATGTCTGTTTCTCTACATGATAAGCTTTCCAATATTTGAAGATAGCTATCATATTCCTTCTAATCACACTCTTTAGTCCAAACAACCCCAGTTCCCACAGCTGATTCTTGTCTTTGCCCCTTTGAGATCACCCTCCACTCAGTATATTTCAGCTTGTCAATATCTTTCCTAAAGCGTGGCATCCAGAACTGAAGGTGATACGGATGTCATCAGACCAGTGCCTAATATAGCAGGATAGTAACTTCTTTTGTTTTGGTTACAATGCCTCTATCAGTGCAGCTTAAAATCAACATTTTTGTGAACTTCTGTGTCACACTCTTAATGCCTCATAAGTTTTCAGTTCGTTAATTCTTTATCAGCTCTCATCGCACCCAAGATCCAATACAGCAATACACCATTCCTAACCCTTAAACCTGATCTCTAAGAGCAGGAGTAAATTGTGGCCAATATTTTTACTATTGTTCCCTTTAATTTCCTAGACTGAAAACATTGCTAAACTGGAAATATGTGGAATATGTGACAGATACCACCAAATTAAAGTGCTCTAGCAGCCTAATATAAGGATATTTATTTTAAAGTAAATTCAGGAATCATATTTAAGAAGACAAGAAAAAAAAGGAAAAGACAAGTTGTAGTTATGGTCTGATTTTGGATAAGGAATCTAATCCTAGAACCAATGGTGACACCCTCACCAAATTATCATTTCCTCTATTGTGACTCTACTGTGGGATTTTAGGATAATAGAGAAAATAAGTTGTTGAATGTGAAACATATCTTAGAACATAGGAAATACAGTACAAGTGTTGTGTTTTATAGCACAAAAGATAGAATGTCAATGGAAGGAACCTAAGAACAGATTGGAAGGAAGCTAAGAACAGAAAATGATGAACCATACAATTTCAGAGCTAGGTGATATCTTAGAAAATTAAATGTATAATCATAGAACTTCAGATGTTTCAAAATGGGTAAACCCAAGGTATTCTTTACCTCCTTGCTTTCCTTTTGTTATGAAGTTGAGAATGTATAAATAACTCTTCTCAACTCAAAAATTTGTTTCGAGTTCTAAAGTCCAAAGTGAAAAATTCTTCTGCATATACAAACATAGTTAAGTCATCCTTTCAGAGATCAATGGCAAAGACTGTCTAACCCAATCTTAGCTCTGCTGAATGCCACATGTATGAAAGTGTGGAAGTGATTTAACTTCTCTGAGCTTCAGTTTATTCATCTGCAAAATGAGAGAATTAGGCTAGATGAATGATAAGGTCACCTTTCCCTTCTAAATCTATGCACAATCCTTTAATCCTGAATAGTGCTATAACATTTACAAAGCCTTCTATATCTCATTCTGTCCTCTTAATAGTCCTGGAATAAGTTGTATATATGCTATCAATGCCATTTTATGGATTGGAAAACTGAGCCCTGGATCATTTAGATGAATTACTGAAAGTTACAACCTTTGCAGGGAGAAAAGATATGATGAGAAAAGTCAAGTCTCCTGAGTCACAATCCAGTAACCTAGATGAGCATCTTTAATTTGCAAACCAATGCTAACCAATAAATAGCCTTTAACCATCTAATGTGCTCAGAGCCATATGCTGGTTATCTGGAAAGATACAAAGACAAATATGACATCATCTGAGTTCTCAAGGAATTTGCAGTCTAGTGGTTGAGGGGCAAAGAGATGAGATACATGCAGAGATAACTGTGATACAAACTAGAATGCGATAAGGGAGGCATGAAGCAGGTGTTATATGAGATCCGATGTTAGTGATGCTTAATCTATTGGAAAGGTCTTAAAATACCAGACAGAACAGGAAGAGACCTCAGAAGTCACCTAGTCCCATCCCTTAATTTTGTAGATGAGGAAAATCAGTAATGGAAAAGTAGAGGAGTTGGCACAATTGATAGAGCATTTGATTTGAAATCAGGAAGACCTGAGCTTGGTAAATCAGTCAACTTGTCAGAGCCTCACTTTCCCCATCTGTCAAATGGAAGTAATAATAGCACCTACCATCCATTTATTGTAAAGATCAAATGAGATAGCATATAAAAAGCATTTCACAAACCTTCAAGTGCTACTTTTAAATTGTTGTTGTTGCTATCTTATGCAAGGTTGCATTGTTAGTAAGTATAAGATACAATATTTTAATCCAGGATCCTCCATTTGAAATCTAGCTCTCTTTCTACTATGCCACACTACCTCATATTTAATCCTGTGTCATCTACTTCATTTGTCTTTAGGAATAAACATTTCTTCTAATATGTTTCACTCAGTTCTTTTTCCCCCTTTATGAAACACCTGGAAGTCATTTTTTAGAAATATAATTGTGGCAAAGAAATATTAATCAGAGATTTGAGATTATTTTTTTCTTATGAAAGGTAGCATCCTTTCTTAAAGCAATAAATAGTTATTCCATAATCCCTGAATTGGAGAATGTAGCCACAGTGGACTGCTGGAGGGTGGTCCTGACCAGGGCAGGAGCTATTAGAAGGTAATATCGCTTGGAAATCACTCAGGAGAAAAAGCATAAGAACCAAAGGAAGCCAGATAAGATTCATTATCACTTCCCTTCGCCTTCCCCACTTTTTTCACAATTCCTTTACTTTGGTAGTGGCTAAGATGTTTTTGTCTGTGTGCATTTTTACCTTCACAGGAAGGAACCCACGATAACTGTAATTTGCAACACGGCATGTTATGAGATGGGCTTTAAATTGCTTTCCTTTCTTTGTTTAGTGCTGTGATCTGCATACTTATTCCTGGAGAGGAGGAGAGACTCAGGCCAAACTATAGGTTTAGTAAGTAGTGGCCCAGAATCAGTAGGAGAGTATGAGTCCAAACAGAACTGGAAGACAGGAAGAGGATATTAGCTTAGCCAGCCCATAAACAGAAATTATGAGGAAAGTAAAAACCGAGGAGAAGTCGTTTTGAATAAAGGAAAGATTCTTGGAAGTGGAGTCCAGTGATACTCAGCAAACCATTAGAAATAGTTATTTGACCTGCTAATTTTAGTCCCAGGATGAGCATTCACTAGTTAAGGGACCACAAGCAAACAAATTTCTGTCTCTGAGCATCATTTTACTCATCTGTAAAGTGAGAGTGATAATATAATTACAAGGGTTACCTCATCATTGAGGAGAAAGCACTTTAATAAAATATTATGTAAACATTAGCTAATATTGGATTGTTGACCTAGAATGGAATGAGCAAGGTAAAGAGATGGTTCTTTCTAATAATGTTAGAAACCTTGATATGGAGAACATTGAGGGACAAATGGTAATTGCCTAATCAAAACCTTTGGGGTTGAAGATTGAAATTTTGTTTTGTTTTGTTTTATTTTGCTTTTCCATTCAAAGGTATATTTCAATTAATTAATTGTTTTTTGTGACCATATTTTTCTCTCATTTTTTAAACTAATCATTTCCATTATATTGGCTCAGCCTACCCATAAGCAATTATTATTTCTCCATTTATTTAGATCTGACTTTATTTAAGTGAAAAGTGTTTTGTAATTGTGTTCATATAGTCCCTGGGTTTGTCTTGGCAGATAGTGTCCCAAGTATTTTTTATGCTGTCTGCACATACTTTAAATTGAATATTTCTTTCTCTTACTGCTGGACTCTGTTGTTAATTTATGGAAATGAAGATGATTTCTATCCTGAGACTTTGCTGAAATTATCAATCGCTTCACCTAGTTTTTAGTTGATTCTCTAGAATTCTATTAGTATACCATCATATCATCTGTAAAGAGTGACAGTTTTGTTTCCTCTTTGTCTATTCTAATTCCTTCAATTTGTTTTTTCTTCTTTTATTGCTCTAGCTAGCATTTCTCATACAATCCTAATATTTGCTTTAATTTCTACTTCTTTCATGGTGAATTCACTCTTCTAATTTTTGATAATGATAATAATTTGGATGTCATACCTTTGGTGCATGTGTGTTTAGTATCAATATTAATTCATTGTCTATGGTGCCTTTTAGCAAAATGTAGCTTCCCTATTTATCTCTTTTAATTAGGTATATTTTTGCTTTTGCTTTATCCAAGATCATGATTGCTACCTTTTTTTTAACCTCAGCTGAAGCATAATAGATTCTGCATCACACCTACCTTCTCCCTCATTTTTTTTTAATTTGTGTATGTCTGTCTTTTTCAGTTTTGTTTCTTATACACAACATATTGTTGGAATCTGTTTTTTAATCCATTCTGCCATCTCATTCTGTTTGATGGGTGAATTCATCTCATTCACATTCACAGTTATGATTATTATTTGTTTCACTTCATCCTATTTTTCACTGTTTATCATTTCCTCTCTTTTTACCCTCTCCCTCCTCATAAGTCTGCTTTGTTTCTGACCACTGCCTCCCTTAATTCACTCTTTCTCCTATCAATGTCCCTTCTCTTATCTCTTTCTCCTCCTATTACCCTGTAGGGTCAGATAAATTTATATACCCAACTGAATCTATAGTCTTTAAATGTTTGGTAGGATTCATTTGTGAATCCATCTGGTACTGGGGATATTTGAAAGCAGTTATTCCCTTCCTGAGCCAATTCTGGTGGAAGTAAGGTTCAAACATTGCCTGCCACAAGCCTCCTCCGCCATTCTCCCCTCCAATGTAAAAACCTCCTCCTTTTACACCTCTTTTATATGAGATAATTTCCCCTATTCTTCCTTTCCCTCCCTCTTTACCCAGTGCATCTCTCTTTCTCTCCCCTTATTATTATTATTATTATTAATGATCTTATCTTAATCAAGTCACAACCATGCTATGTGTCTATGTATATCCCTTTTAATTGTCCTAATAATGATAAAGTTCTTGAGAGTTACAAGTATTATCTTCCCATATATGAATGTATACAGTTTAACCTTATTTAGTCCCTTGTGATTTATTTTTCATATTTACTTTTATATGGTTCTCTTGAGTTTTACATTGAAAATCAAAATTTCTATTCAGCTCTTTGCTTTTCATCAGGAATGCTCAAAGATTCTTTCATTAAATATCCATTTTTTTCCTCTGGAAAAAATGTACTCAGTTTTGTTGGGTAAGTTATTCTTGGTTATAATCCTAGATCATTTGACTTTAGGAATATCATATTCTGAGCCCTCCATTTATTTAAATGTGGAAGTTGCTAAATCTTACATGATCTTGACTATGGCTCCATGATATTTGAATTATTTTTTTTCTGTCTGCTTGTAATATTTTGTCCTTGACTTCAGAATTCTGATATTTGGCTGTAATATTCCCGGGAATTTTCATTTTGGGATCTCTTTCAGCAGGTTATCAGTGGATTTATTTCAATTTGTATTTTACCTTCTGGTTCTAAGATATCAGGGGAGTTTTCCTTGATAATTTCTTGAAATATGATGACTAAGATTTTATATATATTTATATGCACACACACACACACACACACACACACACACACACACACACACATAATGGTTTTCAGATAGTCCAATAATTAATCTAACTTTTCTCGATTTATTTTTAAGGTCAGTTGTTTTTTCCAATAAGATATTTCAATATTCCCATTTTTTCCTATTTTAAAATTTGTTTTATTGTTTCTTGGTATCTAATGGAGTCATTACCTTCCACTTGCCCAATTCTAATTTCCAAGGAATTGCTTTCATCATTCAGCTTTTCCACTTCTTTTTCTGTTTGGCCAATTCTACTTTTTAAAAAGGTTCTTTTATTCAGTGACTTTTATATCTCTTTTTCCATTTGGCCAGTTCTGCTTTTTAAGGAATTATTCTCTTTAGTGGATTTGTGTGCCTGTTTTCCCATTTGGTCAGTTCTGTTTATAAAGGTGTTATTTTCCTCAGTATTTTTTGTGCTTCTTTTACTCAACTGTTGACTTTCTCATAATTTTCCTGCATCAATCTCATTTCTTTTCCAAATTTTTCTTCTACCTGTCTTATTTGTTTTTTTAAAAGTATCTTTTTGAGATCTTCCAGGAATTCTTGGCTTGTTTCTAATTCATATTTTTCTTTGAGGCTTTTTTTTATAGTTGTCTTGATGTTGTTTTCTGAGTTTGTGCCTTGTTCTTCATCATGATAACTTTTTATGTTCAAGTTCTCTTTGTTGTTGTTGTTTCCTTATTTTTCCAGTCTATTTCTTGACTTTTAACTTCATGTCAAAGTTGGGCTCTGCCCCTAGGGCTGAGGGGACACTGTTCCACGTTTCAGGACTTTTTGCTGCTGTTTTCAGAGCCAATTTTGGGGTGTCTATGTTTTCAGGTCTTCCAAGGTGGTATGATTTAAAGAGAGGTATTGTCATTGCTGTCCTGTCCTGAACCATGGTCTTCATACAGAACGTAATCTTGCTCCCCTGTAGCCCTGAGTGCTAGTGTACCTCTTGACCCTGTAATTTTGACAGACCCCCTTCTCTATGCCTTGGAACTGAGACCAGGGCCTCTAATCCCTTGTGAGTGACTACAAGCACTCTTCTCTACCCTGGAACTGTGACCAGGGCCCCTGCTCCCCTGTGCCCACAAGTCTTACTGCTCCTCTTTCCGCTAGAACTGTGACTAGGAGCCACGCTGCAGACTCCCAAACCTAGCACCAGCAAAGGATCCCTTGTAATCTCTGCCTGACCCATTGTACATCTATGGTCTGAAAACTCCTGGAGCGGCTGCTCCTGTTAGTGTAGCCACATCCAAGACCTGCTGCCAAAGTTGGTGAGGCACATGACCTGTGTTGCACTCCAGGCTGACCACCACTCCAGTGTGAAAGACGTTTCCTGCTGATCTTCTATGTTGTCTTGGACTGGAAAAAGATCTCACCCCAACCTTTTGTTGGCTCTGTTGGTCCAAAATTCAGTTTGAGATATTATTGGAGGGGAATGTTGGGAGAATTCAGGTGAGTTCCTGTCTCTACTTCACCATCTTATCCTTGCCTACACACTCATCGTAATGATTTTATAAAGAGTTTAAATACTATAAGTACATTGCTACAAAAACAAGAATTTTTAAAAATTCTGGAAAATACATTGGTCAACAAATATATGTCTTACTTAAAAAGTAGAAAAATTCAGTGGCCTAAAACAACGCCAATAGAATCTGAAATATGTTTTTAATATTTAATGAAGAAGGATGATGTAAATTTATAAGCATCGTTGTCTTATAAAACAGAGATAAGTCTATCAAAGTTAGTCATCGCACGATGTCAAGTCACTTCTTTCTACCACCAGGAAGCTTTTTTTTTTTTGGATGCCTCCAGTTACTCTATTTCTTCTTCCCTTTAGAATGTAAGCTCCTTGAGGGCAGGAAACTATGTTTATCTCTCTCTGTTTTTTTTTTTTTTTTGGTATCCCTGGCACTTAGCACAGGGCCTGGAACATAGTAGGTGCTTAATAAATGATTCTCAATTCACTGACTGATCTCACTTCTTTTTTGACATTATAATTTCCAGGATACATGTTTTATCCTTTAAGTTCCTGGCACTCAGGAAAGATTGACTGGATCTGTGATTTCATTGTTACAGGAAACTTCTGGGAGATGAAATTATTATTGTAAGTAAGTACATTCTCTGCAGCTTATGATGTCAGAGCATTGACTCAGCCTCTAACAGGTTGAGTAATGTGCCCAGGGTTACACAGCCAACATTTGTCTAAAATTGCACTTGAACTCAGGTCTTTTTGACTTCAAGGATAACTAGGTCATACTGATTCTCTCTTGGCACCTAATAAAATTTAGTTGAATTGTAGCAAGTAATATTTGATAATTTTATTTCCTTAAGACTTTGGTGGAGAAACATTAGATAGCTGAGTTAGCTAAGTGTCTGTGTAGAAATATGGGTAGAGCAGTAGCATAATTTAAGCCACAGATCCTCTTGAAAGTTATGGTTGAAGGCATGGAGGGTTTGTGAGGGGCATACCCACATTGAGAAAAAAAAACATGTTTTTGAAATATTAAATTAAGTATTTTGGGGGAAAGGGGAATAAAAATCTGCCAGCACTGAGCCACAAAATCACAGAATTTGAGAGTTGGAAGTGACCTCAATGGCACTCTAGTTCAACTTTTTATTAAAGAAACAAAAACAACAAACAAAAAAGGAACTCCCCCTAGAAAAATACAAACATATCTAGCCTCTGTTTGAAACCCTGCATGGAGGAATAACCAACAAACATTCTAAGTAACCTATTCTATTCTTGGGCATTTCTAATTGTTACAGTGTTCTCTTTCTTTTGCTTTCTTTCTTTCTTTCCTTCTTTCTTTTTCTTTCTTTTTCCCTTCCTTCCTTCTTTCCTTCCTTCCTTCCTTCTTTCCTTCTTTCCTTCCTTCCTTCCTTCTTTCCTTCTTTCCTTCCTTCTTTCTTTCTTTCTATCTTTCTTTCTTTCTTTCTTTCTTTCTTTCTTTCTTTCTTTCTTTCATTCTTTCTTTCTTTCTTTCTTTCTTTCTTTCATTCTTTTTTTTTTCCAAATCTCCAGTTCTGATCCTGTCCTACCAGCCTAAACAAAGCAAGTCTATCTCCCCCAACCCATGGCAATGCTTTACATTCTTGGGCACAACTTTCACAACCCCTTGGAATATTCTCTTTTCCAGCTTAAACATCCCAGTTCTGTTGACCAATCTTTATAACACAATCAGAATATTTTTTGACTGAGGTTACAAATAGGGTAAATGAGCATAACTCCGTATGTTTACAAAGATGAATCCTAATCTAATGTACTAATTTGGACAAATCTCAAGTCTACTGGGCAAGGTGGCAGCCTAAGGTGAAGGAGGTTATACTTCCAACCAGGAGGAAGTCAGATCCTCCAGGAGGAGAGGAAATCTGGAATCTGTGTAGGCTCGGGAAATGTTGGTAAAAGTTCTTTTGGAGGGGCAGCTAGGTGGCACAATAGACAGAGTACCAACCCTGGAGTCAGGAGGACCTGAGTTCAAATCTGTTCTCAGACACTTGATACTTACTAGCTGTGTGACCCTGGGCAAGTCACTTAACCCCCATTGCCTAGCAAAAAATAAATAAATAAACAAAAGAAATAAAAAATGCTCTCAATTTTTTTTTATTGGAAAGCTTAAATACTATTAGATCGATGAAAATGGGTAGTTTTTTTTTTACCATGTTTTGGTGAGTTATCTCTGATTTTTTTTGTATTTTTTTTTTACTTGTAAACTAATCCTATAAAAATGAAGTCTTGGTGG
Organism: Vombatus ursinus; assembly: GCF_900497805.2. Lineage (NCBI taxonomy): Eukaryota > Metazoa > Chordata > Mammalia > Diprotodontia > Vombatidae > Vombatus > Vombatus ursinus. The sequence continues at coordinate 2,393,947 of NW_020954642.1, forward strand.
CTGGTATGCATGGAGGTAACAAGAGACAGAAAAGTTAAAAAAAGGAAGACCTTAAGTATATCTTTAATAAGATGGTGGAAGCCTTTGAAGCATAGGGAAGAAAAAATTAAGGATAGGGTGTGGGAGGTCATTAAACCCAGGAAGCCTAGTAGGTCAGGAGGGTTGGTGGGAGAGTGGGAAGAGGGCAGGAGGTCTAGGGCCTCCATGTGGTAATCAATGACATTGAAGGGTTAAAGCATTGAAAGGTGAAGGCTCAAAGGCCAAATGGTAAGGGCATAGTTCCAAGAAGAAGCAGATGCTCCAGGAAGCTGACATAGCTCAGAGGAAGTTTAAGGCCCTGATCTAAATTATACGTCTCATTATCCTTTCCAGCTGTATTCTTTGCCTTAGCAAGCTCATCAGGGCAGTTGTGCTGCTGGTGCTATGAGTTTCTACCATCACACTAACTCTACTCCTTGAACATCTCCAGGTCTTTTGACTCAATTGGAGATGCTTGAAAAGGAAGCTGGAAGAGGGAAATGAGAGGCAGGAAGTCTTCCTTCAGCTGCTTCCTGACCAATCAAGATTCCATGATTCCTCTTAGTAGAGGATTCTTATGAAGAAGTTCACCTAGAGATTATAAATACCCCCCACCACTCACAACAGAATCACAGGAACATGTGCAAAATATATTCAGGCATGCAAATATGTGTATACCAGTATATGATATATGTTCACAACTAGGCGTCATAGTGGATATGGTGCCACATCGAGAGTCAGAGAGACTCATCTTAATGAGTTCAAATCCAGCCTCACACACTCAGTAACTGTGTTAAGTTAATAAGTAATTAGGTAAGTCCCTTAACTCTGTTTACCTTGGTTTCCCCATCTGTAAAATGAGCTGGAGAAGGAAATGCCAAACCACTCTGATATCTTTGCCAAGAAAACCCCAGATGGGGTCATGAAGAGTCAGACAGGATGGAAAACTACTGAATGATAGCACGATGCAAACATGTACATGTATGTGCATGTAGATGCAGGTGTTTGTACATACAACACATGAGTGTACATATATATATATACATGCACATATGCAAATTATGTTTACATGTACATATATACGTATACTTATATATACATTCATATATTGTGTATATATACATATATATTTATGTATATTTGATTGAGTGCTGGCTTTAAGCAGTTAAGCTTTAATCATTTAAAGCATAGCTTATCCCAGAGCTAAGTGGCCTAAAATATCACAACTTCTGTTGATAGAGATAAATTAATGTGATCTCAGTGTGTATTTGAATCTCTGTTTTAGAGCAAAGACGTCCATGTGGCAGGGGCATGTTTATTTCTGGATCAGTGTTTGTTTACTTCTCCACAGTAATCAAAGGAAAGCGACCTTGGAGGAGCATACACAGTAACCTTTGCTGCAGCTAGTGACAGGTGAGGATGACTTGTGGAAGCCCGCTTTGCCTCAAATCTTAGATCCATTACTGCTCAAAACAGTCTCTTGTATTTGTTTTGCAGACAGAAAAAAAAAACAAATTATCAGAAGGGGACTGTGGTGTAGGGGGGAGAGAAGAGAACTCGTAGGCAGACAAAGAGACACAGGACCACTTTGAGCTTTGGTTTCCTCTTCTGCAAAACAAAGATAACAATAATTGATTTTTAAATAAAGCTTTAAAGTTTGCAAAACACTTTACCTGCATGATATTATTGGCAACTCCTAGCAGTCCTAAGCAGAAGATACTACTACTAATACTAATACTAATACTAATAGCCAGCATTCATATTGCAGGTTAAGGTTTCCAAAGTACTTTGCGTATATAATCACATTTGATATTCACATCAACTTGTGAAGTAGGCGCCATTCATTATTATCTCCAATTGTAGATGAAGATACTGAGACTTAGAGAAAATGAATGACTCACCCAGGGTAATGAAGCAAGTTAGTGGCCCAAGACAGGATTCTAACTTAGGTCTTTCCAGCTCCAAGTCTATCATGTTATCCTTTATACCACCCAGCTGTCATTACAGGTGTTGTTTCCTCTATTAAATTCAATTAAATTTGATTAAAAAATAATTTATGAACTCTGCCTAAGACAGTGTGCTAGATCCCGGCAATTCCCTCCACTATCTCACACCCTTCTGAAGAGACAGAACGTGTAGATAGAGAAATAAATAAAGAAAGATCAAGTATTGGATATGGGGTAGAAATAGGAAGGATCAAAGAAGGCATAGTGCAGGAAGTGAAACCTAGAATGTGTTTGTTGTAAGGAAACTGGGGGTTCTGAGAAGAGAAAGTAAGGAGAGAGAAATTCCAGGCATGGAGGCTAGAGATGAAATATAATGTCCAGAGACCAGCAAGTAGCCCAATATGATTACAACAGAGAATCAGAATGGATATGATGTTAGAAATGTCTGTAAAGGCAGATGAGAACCATTCTATGGACAGCTTTTTGGGCAGTGATGTGGTACAGTGGATAGATCACTGGGCCTGGAGTTCAAATCTCAGACATTTACTTGCTGTATGATCCTGGGCAAAGTGCTTAACCTCTGTTGGTTTGAATTTCCTCATCTGTAAAATGGGGTCAATAATAACAGCCACTTGCCAGGGTTGTTGAGAGGGTCCAATGACGTAATAATTGTAAAGTACTTGGCACATGGGAAGCACTATATAAATGTTTGCTATTAGTATGGCTTTAAGTGGTGCTCTAAAGATTTTATATTTCATGCTAAATGAATGGATGAAAAAATAAAACAATATTCCATGATTATTGTGTGTCAAACACTGTGATAAGTGCTGGGGATACAAATGTAAAAGTGTTATAGTTCTATCCTCAAGAAGCATGTGGTTTAAGTTAGGGAGACTACACATAAATGGAATTATATATGGTTCTCTAGGCCTATGTAACTCATATCTGGCTCTAGCCAGAGCAGGGAGGGACTGGGGAGTCATACAAATGTTCAGTTACTCCATAGGGCTCTCAACTGACTTGTCCTTTCCAGGAAGAATGTTAGTTCAGTGGTATTGATCTGATTACCGAGCCCAAAGGAAGAGGTGAGAAGGGGCAGGTGGCAGATACACATCCTGGGAAAGGTCCCAGGATGAATGAAAAGATGAGGACAGGGATGGATTGGTTAGTTGACTTCATTCTCAAAGAGGACCAAAATGCCATCCCTATGCTAGCGTTAAGTTTCAGCGTGTCCAACTGTGGCTGATCAGAACAGTATGAGCTTGGAATGCTCTACCACAGTTCAGGCACAAATAGTCCCTGTGAACATTTGGGGTGGAGTCTCTAAATTTGCACCTCCTGTATTTCCTTTGAGCTGTTTCAATTCTGCTTTGCTCATAGAGCACAGCACCTTCTCTGATTTGGGCATATCAAGCTGATGGTCTTGTGCCAGTGTCTCTCATGTCATACAATCAATTCCAAAGTTCTTAAGAGAGACCTTGGGAGTGTCCTTGTATCACTTCTGACCACCATGTGAATGCTTGCCCTGCGTGAGTTCTCTATAAAATAAGAATTTTTGGCAGGTTTACATTTTGCATTCAAACAATGTGGTTAGCCCATCAAAGTTGCACTGTGTGAAGCAAAGTTTGAATGCTCGGCAGTTTAGTTTGAGAAAGGACCTCAGTGTCTGGTATCTTATCCTGCCAGGTGGTCTTCAAAATATTCCTAAGACAATTCTAATGGAAGTGATTCTGTTTTCTGGCATGGCACTGGTATACTGTCCAGGTTTCACAGGCATACAACAATGAGGTCAGCACAATGACTCTGTAGACCTTCAGTTTGGTGGTCAGTCTAATACCTCTTCTCTCTCATACTTTTCTTTGGAGCCTCCCAAACACTGAACTTGCTCTAGCAATGTGTGCATCAACCTCATTATAGTTGTATAAATCCCTGGAAAGTGCACTACTAAGGTAAGTGAACTTATCCACAGCATTCAAAACTTCTCCATTTGCTGTGACCTCACATGGATGGTGTGGTGGTGGCTGATGCAGCACCTATGTTTTCTTAGTGTTAATTATTAGGCCCAAATTGTCACAAGCAGCAGAGCATCGATCCAGACTTTGTTGCATCTCAGCTTCAAAGGCTTTACTAAGTGCACAATCACCTGCAAACAGAAGATCATGCACCAACACTCCCTCTACTTTGGTCTTGGCTTGTAGTTTTTTCAATTTGAAGAATTTAACATCAGTGTGGTAGCTGACTTTGATGCCATTTCACCCTCACTGAAAACATTTGACAACATGGCTGAAAGCATGCTAAAAAGCATGGGAACAAGCACACAGCCTTGTTTCACTCCATTGGTAACTGGGAAAGCACTAGAGCATTGTCCATTATCCAGAACCTGGGAAAGCATGCCATCATGAAATTGATATACAATGCTGATGAACCTCTCTGGGCAACCAAACTTTGACATAATTTTCCATAAGCCCTCATGACTGAAAATATCAAAGGGTAGCTACATGGGATATGAAGTGTGGTTTTATATTCTGGCATTGCGTGGATCAACTTTCATGGACTAGTTGAGTTTTCCATTAATCACTTGTCAATCAAAACAACTCATGGGGCTGGAGATGGGATTAATGCCCCAAGGGACTTAGGGCACTTTTCTAGACATTTGGTTAAATGCTGCTCTTCTAGGGGTGCAGAAGTGAGGCCATGTGAGGACTGAGGGCAAGAAGATTGCAATGGATAACTGGATGGCATGTAAAAGAAAAATTATTATTTTTTAATACCAAAAGGACATATTTTAAAAGTATCTATTTGACAACTTTGTGGACATTATATTGGAGAGGGGAGAAGTTGAAAATAGGGAATCCATTTAATACATTGTCATAGTTCAGATGGGAGATGCTGAGGATCTGAAGTAGGATATATGTCACTTGAGTGGACAGAAAATAACGGATGTGAGAGATGGTTCATAGGGATAATTGATAATACTTCACAACTGTTTGAAAATGGAGGTAGGTTGGAGTTAAGGGTCAGAGAATAATAAACAGCAACATTGCTGTTGTGGTCTTGTGGAACTAAAAGGATAGAAGTGCATAAATACAGTAAGCACGAATGTAGAAGTGTGAAAGAATGACATGTTTGGGAGATATTATAATGGATTCCATTTTTGAATATGAGTTACAGAGGCCTATAGGACATTCAAGTAGAAATGTCAATCAAGCAGTTTGTGAAATGGGCCTGGATTACAAGAGAGAGATTATAGATGGAAACATTAATATCACATCGTATCATTTGCTGTTTAGTCATTTTCAGTCATGTCCATCTCTTTGTGACCCCATTTAGGGTTTTCTTGGCAAGGACACTGGATTGGTTTATCATTTCCTTTTCCAATGAGATATTTCACATTGTCTTGTATTTTTTCATTCTTTTGGTTTTGTTTTACGATGTCTTGATTTCTCCTAAAGTTATTAGCTTCCATTTGCTCCATTCTAATTTTTAAGGAAGTATTTTCTTCAGTGACATTCTGGACTTCCTTTTCCATTTGGCCAATTTTACTTTTTAGGGCATTCTCCTCACTGGCTTTGTGGACCTCTTTTGCCATTTGGGTTAGTCTATTTTTTAAGGTGTTATTTTCTTCAGTATTTTTTGGGTCTCCTTTAGCAAGCCGTTGACTTGTTTTTTATGATTTTCTTGCAACACTCATTTCTCTTCCCAATTTTTCCTCTACTTCTATTACTTGCTTCTTGAAATCCTTTTTGAGATCTTCCATGGCCTGGGACTGATTCATATTTTTCTTGGAGGTTTTGGATGTTGGAGCTTTAATTTTGTTGTCTTCTGGTTGTATGTCTTGATCTTCTTTGTCACCAAAGTAAGATTTGATGGTCTGACTTTTTTTTGTGCTATTTTATTTCCTCATTTCCCCAGTCAATTACTTGAGTTTTAAACACTTTTTTTTTAAGTAGAGGTCTGCTTCCAGTGTGGAGAATATACTGTTTAAAGCTTTGGGAGTTTTGTGCAGATGTTTTCAGAGATATTTCTAGGGACCTGCAAATTTTCAGTTCTTCCAAGGTGGTATGATAAAGGGCAAGGTGTTTACTCATTTCCTGGCCTGGATTCTGGTCCATGAGTGACCATAAGCATTCTTTTCTGCCTTGGAACTGTGAGGATTGCTCCTCCACCACCACTACCAGCTCCACTATGCCAGCACTCCTCCTCATCCCAACACTGCCACCCAGAACTGTGACCCAGATCCAAGCACAGGCAAAGCAAGAGAATCTTGCCCCAGCACCAGCAAAGAGATACCTGCAATGCCCCTCTGATTAGCCAGTTGATCTGTCTGTGGGCCAAGCGCTCCAGAAGCAGCCACTGTCTTGGGGTTGCGCCAGGACTGGGGCCAGATAAAGCTTCTCTCTCACAGTGGGACAGACCTTTCCTACTGACCTAAATTGTCTTTGGTGTTTGTGGGTTGAGAAGTCTGGAAACTGACACAGCTCCCCTTGATTCAATCCCCTGAGTTCACTGAGGCCAGGTCTTTACCTGCACAGCCTGTGTGACCCACACTGAACTGCACTCCTCTCCCAGCCTGGAGCAACAGATCTTTCCAATAAATCATCCAGGTTGTCTTGGGCTGGACCTTTATTTCACTCTGTCTTTTTATGGGTTCTGCTGCTCTAGAATTTGTTTAGAGTCATTTTTACGGGTATTTAGAGGAGCTTGGGGGAGAGCTCAAGCAGGTCACTACTTTTGCTCCACCTTCTTGGCTCCACCCCTCTGTCATTTCCTTTTCCAGCTTATTTTATAGATGTAGAAACTGAGGCAAATATGGTTAAGTGACTTGCTCAGGGTCACACAGCTAGTAAGTGTCTGAAGTCATATTTCAAATGAGGAAGATGAATCTTCCTGACTATAGGACTGAGATTCTATCTGCTGTATCACCTAGCTGCACCAATTATATCAGTATATACATATATACACATATGTGTATATACATAAATGAGTATATGTCTATGTGTATGTACATACATGAGTATATGTGTATGTGTGTACCCATATACATACATACATATCCCCCGGGAATTGGTAAAATCACCATGGAGGAAATACTAGACAGAAGAGGGTAAATGAATGTTGCTTCAATTTTGAAGAAGATGAAAGGAAGCTTGGTTAAGTGACTGACTCATGAACACAGAGCTAAGGTCAGATGCAGAATTTTACTTCAGGTCTTTCTGACAATGAGCCCAGCATCATGAAGTATGGAGAACACTATCAGTTCTATCAACTAAGCATTAGAGTCATGAACAATTATTATTAGTATTATTGATAATTTTAAAACTAATCAGATGGGTCCTGATTTTGGCCCTTTTGCCTCTGAATAAATCAGGATTATCTGGATTGGCATCATGGTAGTGTTCTTCAGGTGTGATCAAATATTTTCTCATCCAGTGAGTTAAAATTTTCATATTTCTTTGACTTGAAAGGTCCAGGGATCAATTTCCCTGAAACCATTATACTCAATACATAAAAAAGGTGCAGAATAGATTAGATCATCATTTCTGGGATGAGAACATTGCAATAATTGAGAGACAACAGGACTTCTTTGATAAATCCAGACTGTTTTATAATTCCATAGTGGTGCATGCATCACAGTATAACTAATACTTTAATACGTTTCATAATTTCCTGGAATTACTGAACCTTAGAGCTGGAAGGGACCCTAGGCACTGTTGAGTCCTAACTATTGTTAAAAAAGTGTTAAATGTATAGAGCATTGTTTTAGAAAGCAATGAGCCAACTGCTCACCTAACTTTATGGAATTAGAGAGATCACATTACCTTTTGAGATGTCAATCCTGTGTTTATATATCTTTATTTTCTAGGGAACTTTTTCTTATAGCAAGCATAAATTTACACCAGTGCATCCCTTGGTTATAGTTCTTTCCTTTGGGACAGACCAGAATAAGGCTCTTCCTTCTTTCTCATGGCAGTCCTTAAATATTTAAAGGCAGCTAGTATGTCATTCCTAAGTCTTTGCAGAACAGAATGTCAAGACCATAAAGTACTAGTGACTGAAGTCTGATCTCCCTCTCTCTCTCTCTCTCTCTCTCTCTCTCTTTCTCTCTCTCTCTCTCTCTCTCCCTCCCTCCTTCTTTTCCTCTCTGTCTCTGTCTCTTTCAGTGGTAAAAGCTAAGACTTAGTCAGGGGAAGTTAGGTCACTTAATGAAGCAGGGTCAGGGCTGGGAAAAGAACCACAGTTTTCTGACTCCCTGCCCAGTGTTTTTCCATGATACCATGCTGTTTCATTGTTCTTCCATACATCAAGTATAATTCTGAGAAGATTAGAAGTTGGCATGACTGCTAATTGTGCTTATGGCCAAATGTTCTTGATCTCTCTCTCTCTCTCTCTCTCTCTCTCTCTCTCTCTCTCTCTCTCTTTCTCTATCTCTCTCCCCCTTTATCTGAAATTCTAGAGTTTAGCAGTTGTAATTTAATTTGTCTTCAATTTTCTTTTCATTTGTTTATTCACTCATTCACTTAGTTTTCATTCATGTCATACTGGAAGCACAGATTTTGGTGCTATGAGAATATGAGGAAAAAACTTTGATCTCTTTCCTCAGAGAGTTTAAAATTCATTTTGGGGATACAAAATCCACTCATGAGACAAGCACGACATAAACAAAAGAACTGGGAAATGCTTTCGTATGGGCTACTAGTGTGCAGTGTTTTACGTAATTATCTCATTTGATGAGGTGGGTTATTGAGGAATGGAGGGAACCTGTTCTTGAAAGCTAAGCTAGTAAAGTAAAGCCCAGGTGGCTGTATTAAACTAAAAGCTCATTAATAGAGAATGGAGTGTCTGTTTTCTGAGGGACAACCTAATTATGAAGAGACTCATCCCCAGAGGGTTGGCCACCAGGCGATTAAAAAAAAATCACCTTAGCCAAGAAGAATATTATACTAAATCATAAGGTTATGATCTGTTTCTGTGGAGGGAGTGGCAATACCCACAAAGTCATGGGTCTTTTGAACAACTAAAATAACAGATTTTCACAACTACCCCATGGGTATTCAGCATGGAAACAAAGTATTTCACTTTGCAAATAAGGAAACCGGGGCTGAAAAGTGTGTAATGACTTCCTCACAGTGTATGCTTGTCTATTATACCATATTATTATATTCATGGACTGTAATGAGGAATCAGAATTCATGAGGATAGAAGGAGGGAAGAGAGCTTTCTAGGAGGAAGTAATTTTGAATATAGTCCTGAGGTAGGTGAAGGATAGAGCTTGATAGAGCAGAATATGGGTGATGGTATAAGTAGTGGACAGTAGCATTATTAAAGACCCAGGTAAGATATGTGAATGAGACCTCAACTTGTCTGATTGGACACAAGACTCTAAAGAACAATGAAAGGCAAAGTTAAATAGAGCATGAAGGGCTTTCCAGAGTTTCAAGAGGCTATGTTTTTAATGGGTGTGCATTTTGCTTGAACATTTTCATTCAAACATGGTGATTTCAGCTTGTTTAGAGTCAACCTCTGTGACTAAACTTTATATCTAGTTGTCATGACAACTGTGTATTGAGACAATTAGATGTTAATCTCCCTGTTTTGAAAGGCTGATCATTTCTGGAGCAAGCTTTGCATTTTGGATGCACTGGGAAGGCCAAAGGGACAACTACCAACTGGAACTCTGAAAACTAGGATCTATTTTTGAAGCTGACTAGAGACTAGTATAGAGAGGTATTCAGATGCTGTCAATTTTACTACTCCATTGCCATGGAAGGTACTTTTGGGGACAATCATACGTGTGTGTATACATATTCGTATACATATATATATATATATGTATATATGTATATGTGCATTGTATGTTTATAGATATATTATATATATACATATATATATATATATCTTTCTGTCTCTCTGTCTTCTCTCTTTCTCTCTCTGTCTTCACATGCACACACACAAATACAGAAACATAGATATGCACAAAAAATTTTAGAGTTGGAAGGACCCTATGGCCTAATGGGCTGCCTAGTCAAAGATGTATCTACACAGAATTAATCTTTACAGTACTCCCAATTCCATTCAACAAGAATTGATTAATCCACTATTATATAGTCTGCATTTATTTAGCACTTGAGGTTTGCAAAGTGTTTTACAAATATTATCTCATTTGACCCTCACAACAACAACTTTGGGAGGTGGGTGCTATTATTATTACAATATGACAATAACTGAGATAGGTGTGGAGGATACAAAGACTAAAAGCAAGCTAACCCAGGCCCTCAATAAGCTTACATTCTCTTGGGGTAAACAACATGTGCACTGATAAATATAAAATATAGACAAGTAATAAAGAAATGTCAGCATAAGGTGCTGACCCTTTCTTAAATAAATATTTTATTTGCTGAAGGAGAAAGAAAAAAAAAGTGTGAGAAAGGCAGCTTAAAATAGGTCTGATAAACTGAGAGAAAACTTCCCCTTCATTATCTAAGGGGAAGTTTTCTCTCAGGTTATCAGGAAATACCTGCTTGAAAGCAACTCAAAGGTAAAAATATTGACTAATGCCAATGGCAACAGTGCATTGTGGTCCATGACATATTTAAATATGTTACTTTTTTCAGTGTGCTGAAGGTCATAGATGAAAACTATAAATCAAAAAATTAACTGTGGACTATGAGAAAACACATATGTTGTCTGTACCAAACCTGATAGGATAATGAGTTTAAATTTTTTTTTTACCTTATCTTAAAGATGGGCCCATACTCGTCAAGAGGCCCTGATTTAAAGTATTAGAAACTCAGAGCAGGAGGGCTCAGAATAAAGCAGGAATCAAAGCCACATAAGATAATGAAATTCTTTATAGAAGTGAAATATCAGAAACCAAAAACCAGAACATAGAACATGGGAGGAAAAAATAGCAACTGCTAATAGTTAGGACAAGTTATTGGACACAAGAATTGTTTTTTTCAGTTTTTTTGTTTGTTTGTTTGTTTTGCTGGGAGCTGTGCTGATTGGAAGAGAGATGTTGCTTTTCTGAGAGCTGACTGACCAAATATCTTTTATTACCATCCACAGCTCCTCCAGGGAGAGAAAATCTCCCAGGAAGGGCTGCTTGTGTTACCTTTACTCTCCTTTACTGCTTAAGAAAGGGAGGATGAAAAGGGTAAAGGCTTTGTACCTATTTTGGGGGGAGCTATGCTGATTGGAAGAGAGGCATTGTTACTGGAAGTTCTTTGGAAAAAGCTGGTCTGTACTGTTCTTCAGCATACAGTTAAGAGAGAAGAAGAATTCAGAGGAAGATTCCAGGTTTACAGCTGCTATTACACTGAAAGAGTATAATATTGTTATATATATAACAATATTATACTCTTTCAGTGTAATAACAGTCCTTTCTCTCCATATGTGTGTGTTTGTGTGTGTGTGTGTGTGTGTGTGTGTGTTAAAAATATTTATAACAGAGACAGCTAGGTGGTACAGTGGATAGAACACTGGCCCTGGAGTCAAGGGGACCTGAGTTCAAATCCAGTCTCAGACCAGAGACCGTGTGACTCTGGGCAAGTTACTTAACCCCAATTGTCTCGCCAAATACATACACACATGTGTATATGTGTATATATACATATATAATATACATACCTATATACAAATACATGTAAAACACATTATCTTTCTGAGTGTGACTTACAATAAAAAAGCCTAGTATTGTTTCAGTAGCCCAAGAGTAACGAAAAAAACAGCTTTGTCCAGCAGGAGAGTCATGGGGACCAGAAATAGAACAGATAGAGAAATATGATTTGTCATGCAAACTGTTTCATAAAGAAACCAAATACAAGAGCTATAGTCCAAAATTACGAGTTGCCTTGAGCAAACGAGTTTGTTCTCTCTTAGTCTAATCCTTATTTCCTTTGACATCTTTTCTAATACTTGAAGAGAAGTGAAAGGGAAATCACTACCATCTAAACCTCCCAGTTCTGCTTTTGGATGGCTCTAATTGTTAGGCAGTTTTCCCCTGTCCCCTTCATATCGAGCTTAAAATCACTTTTTGTTTTCCTTCTTCATTCCATTGCTCTCAGTTCTGTCCTCTAGGGCAGAGTAAACTATATTTAATACCTCCTTTCGATGATAACCCTCCAAATTCTTGAAGGTACCTATCACGTCCCATATAAGTTTTCTTTTCTCTAGGTTATTCACCCAATTCCCTGTAGAGCATCTTAAAGCTCTTCCTCATCCTAGTCACCATCTTCTAAAATGCTCCACACCTTATCAAAGCCATTTCTAAAATGTGAAACCCAGCATTAACCATAGCATTTTGGATCCTGTTGGAGGCGGGTAAACACAGTTGACTAGCAGGTGTCTTTCTCTCTGAATGTATTATTATGTTATGCATTATATTTTTGAAGGCGATTCCAGTTACTTTTTTTCATCTTCCTTGGCTCCTGACGTTTAAAATAAGTAACTTCAAATACTCAAAACAATTGCTGATGTTCCATTTTGTGTTTGTTTTTCATTAAAGTAATAGTAAATTCTTTTGGTTGGAAATAATGTGTATTATTTCAGTGGGCAATATAATTGAGACAAACATGTAGATCTTTCAGTTGCATGGAGAAGCAGTGAAATCCAGTGGGAAAAAGTGCTTGTAATCAGAACCTCTAGGTTTACATCCATTTTATCTGAATTACTATGGGAAAATCACTTAATCTCTTATCCTCAGTTTATTCAAAGTTTTGTTGTGAATTCTTATTTCCAACAATACAATTCCATTGAAATGTGAGTTATAGTATAAACAGAAAAATAAGAAATTATGTTTATAGGAACTGTACATAGCAAACCAGTATCAACATTAAACATATTTTCTAAATAACAAAATCTAATAAACAGATCCTAAACATCTTAATTACAAAGACACAGTAATACAATACTAGTAAGAACCTTTAATGACTCACTCTCTGAGTTGGAAATATCTAAAAGATGAGTAAACAAGAAAGAAAATAAAGAATGAAACAAATTGCTGGAGGACTTAGAACGAAGTTATGTATAGATCTTTCAGAATCAGATCGTTGAAGAATATTCATATTTCTCAACACCACATGACAGATTCGTATACACAAAAAATAATGTATTAAAACACATGTGAAAACAGAAATTGCAAATAAAGGTGAAAAAGGCAAAAATATTAAATATCTTTTTACAAATCACATCATTCAAATACTAATTAAATCAGGAAATACAAACAAAATATAAACCTAGAGGGAGACTTAAACAAATCTTAAATAACAGGTTGGTCAAAACACAAACCACAGAAACAATTAACAATTATGGAAGGACGATGATAATGATAAAGCAACATGCCAAAATTTCTGGGATGCAAAGGAAGTAGTCTTTTTAGTATCGGAAGATACACACTAACGGAATTGAAAATGACATAATTAACAAATTAAATACATATTTTTAAGTTATTACAGTCCTCTAAACTATTATTTCAAAATCATTCTTTTGTGGCCTTTGCAGGACTTTTAATACAGGAAACCCAAAGCACAGTTACAAAACCACTTATGACCTGTATTTGGCAGCCTGTTCTGTTTTTGCTCAGGTTTTTTTGGGTGAGATACTGATTTGTCTACTAAGACACGCCACAGATTTAAGGTGTTTTTTTTTTTTTGGTCTAATAATAGCACTTTAAATAAGAACCAGGATGATCAGGATGATATCTTTTTTGCTTTGATGTGTGACCTAGAAGAACTATCTTTAAATTCCCTTCCAAAGGGTTTATGAGTCTTTTTTTTTTTTCAGCATAGGATATAAAGGGATTTGTCAAACCTGTTGTGATCTCAGTAATGCAGAAAAACTGCAGCCATAGTGAGAAGGCTAGTACGATCTCCCCTCACAAATATAGCTGTGCTCTTTCTGCCATGCTGATCTTGACAGCCAAAAAACATCTTCACTTTCTTTGGCTTGTGTGCATTTTTTCTTCTCTTATGGGAGGGGGGTGGAGTGTGGGGACTCGAAGTATTGCTATTCTTTTGCCTTTTATATCTTTATCTTCACAGATAAAGGGGTTAAAAAAATAAGTGATTTTCATTTGTTTTATTGTTTGTTACATTGATTTGTTTGTTTTTGCCTGTTCACTCAATCACATCAGTGATTAGATCATTATATCAGAAATATTAAGAGCATTAAATTGGTAGTTTTTCTCAAGTTCTATGTAAGTGATCTAATTGGATCAGATTATCTCAAAGGAGCTTAGTTCATAATATTCTCTTATACCTGACTATCTCATTGTATAAAACAGAGATATAGAATGTTAGAACTGGAAGACAATTCTGAACATAGCATGTTAGCATATAAAGTATTGATTATCAGAACTGAGAGTACACTTATGCAATGTTAGAATATTGACCATAGAATGTTAGAGCTGAGAGGGTACTTAGAATATATAATGTTAGAGCTATGAGGAACTTGGAATCTGTAATGTTAGAAAATAGAACATAGACTTAGAACTGATAATACACTTAGAAAATACAATGTTAGAATATTAAGCACAAAACACTTATACATATATGCATACTTATGCTTACATATATACAAGCATATATACTTGTATACATACATAAATATAATAGAATGTTAGAACTGAGGTTCTTAGAACAGAATGTTAGAACAGAATTTAGAATATTGGAACTGGAAGGATTGCAACTCCATTTAGCCCAATGTCTTCCTTTTGCACATGGTCAAACTGGACCCCTGACAGTAGAAATCACTTGCCCAATATCACAGATCTAATTTGTAGCACAGCGAAGATCAGAACCAGGACATGCTGACTCCCAATTCATGGCTCTATCCTCTATCCTGTATTGTTTCCTTTGGTAACCTATTGAGTTTGGAACCTAAAACTGTCCAATGTGCATATATACATCATTTAAACTGAGCATTATAATCATACACACAGTATTTTATTTTATGTTATATTATTTAAGGTATTCATGGGTGAGAGACTTATTGGGGAGTGTGCGGAGGGTCTACGAAAGCTTGACAAAATGACCAGAGTGGATTTCATTATTGGCTAATCTAAAATAGATGAAAAGATGCAAATGAAGCCAAAATGAAGCCTCTCATGGACTTGTTGGCATGTGGAACATCTTTAGATCTTGCCCTGACTGAAGGTAGTGAGGTTCAGTGTAAAGAACACTGCCTCTGGAAACCCTGCCTTTGGTACTTGGGACTTATGTGATCCTGGCAAATCATTTAACATCTCTGGTTTCAGATTATTTATCTGTAGAAGGATAGAATTGGACTAGATAACCTCGAGGTCCCTCCCAGACCTAACTCTACAATCCTATGAATTCAGATCTTCAAATGATAAGATTGTTTCTGGCCTCAGAGAAAACACATGTCCGACTCTCTTCATGAAATTTACCCATGTCACAATCTTACTGCTGGCAGAGCCACACTTTGAGTTAACTGTTTCCATCTTTAGATCTATGAATCCCGTGCTCTATGTACATATAAGGAATAAAAACTCATTCATTCTTCTGGCAAAGTTCTCGCATGTTTTTCCCCATTTTCTTAGAATAACTGCATGTTTTAGCTATTTTTCATAGAGTGGAAAAAAGATAGGGTAGTGTAGAGTGAAGACCACTGGTCACAGGAGACCTCTAAGTTTGAAACTGAGCTCTGCAATTCATTCATTATGATTCTTTTGGCAAGTCATTCTCTAGCAGTAAGGGACCTCAGAAGTAAATTAGTCTATCTACACCTGAATAGGTATCTCCTGTATAGCAATCTTGACAAGGGGCACTATAGTTTCTTTTTTTCTAATTAATTATTTTATTTTTAGTTTTCAACATTCACTTTTCAGTTTTAAATTTTCTCCCCCTCCTCCCCAAGATGGCACGAATCTGATAGAAGCTCTACATATAAATTCCCATGAAATATATTTTCACATTAGTCATGTTGTAAAGAAGAATTGGAACCAATAGGAGGAACCACAAGAAAGAAGAAACAAAACAAAACAGAAGGGGAAAAAAAGAGCAAATAGTATGCTTCGATCTGCATTCAGATTTTATAGTTGTTTCTCTGGATGTAAATAACATTTTCCATCATGAGACTTTTGGAGAAGTCTTAGATCCTTGCATTACTGAGAAGACCTAATTCTATCAAAGTTAGTCATTGCATAATGTGGCTATTACTGTGTACAACGTTCTCCTGGTTCTGCTCACTTCACTCAGCATCAAATGATATGTCATTCCAGGTTTGTTTGTTTTTTTTTGTTGTTGTTTGTTTGTTTGTTTTGTTTCTTTGTTTGTTTGTTTGTTTGTTTGTTTTTGCTAGGCAATGGGGTTAAGTGACTTGCCCAGGGTCAAACAGCTAGTAAGTGTTATGTGTCTGAGGCCAGATTTGAGCACTCAGGCCATCCTAAATCCAGGGTAGGCGCTCTATCCACTGTACCACCTACCTGCCCCCTTTCCACATTTTTCTGAAGTCCACCCGCTCATCATTTCTTATAGCTCAAGTATTCCACAACTTGTTCAGCCATTGCCCAATTGATGGGCATCCCCTCAATTTCCAATTCTTTGCCACCACAGAAAGAGCTGCTAGAAATATTTTTGGACATGTAGGTCTTTTTCCCATTTGTATGATCTCTTTGGAATACAGTCCTAGAAGTGCTATTGCTGGGTCAAAGGGTATGCACATTTTTATAGCCCTTCGGTCTATGCCTAGTTTCTGCCATACTCTTTTCCAGTTTTCCTAGAAGTTTTTGTCATATAGTGAGTTCTTATCCCAGAAGCTGGGATCTTTGGGTTTATCAAACAGTAGATTACTATAGTCATTGACTACTATGCTTTATGTACCTAACCTACTCCACTGATCCACCACTATATTTCTTAGCCCATACAAGTAGTTTTGATGCTTGCTGCTTTATAATACAATTTAAGATCTGGAATGGCTAGGCCACCTTCCCCTGCATTTCTTTTCATTAGTTCCCTTGATATTCTGGACCTTTTGTTCTTCTATATGAATCTTGTTATTATTTTTTCTACCTTTATAAAATATTTTTTGTAGTTTGATTGGTATGGCACTGAATAAATAAATTAATTTTGGTAGAATTATCATTTTTATTATATTAGCTCGGCCTACCCATGACCAATTGATGTTTTTCCAATTATTTAGATTTTACTTTATTTATGTGAAAAGTGTTTTGTAATTGTGTTCTTATAGTTCCTGTGTTTGTTTCAGCAGGTAGATTCTTAATATTTTATAATGTGTACAGTAACTTTAAATGGAATTTTTCTTTCTATCTCTTGCTGTTGGGCTTTGTTAATAATATATAGAAATTCTGATGATTTATGTGGGTTATTTTGTATCCTGCAATTTTGCTAAAGTTGTTCATTATTTCAAGCAGTTTTTTTTTACTTGATTCTCTAGGATTCTCTAAGTATATCATCCTATCATCTGCAAAGAGTGATAGTTTATTTTTTCTTTCCTTATTCTAATATTATTCAATTTCCTTTTCTTTTCTTATTGCTAAAGCTAATGTTTCTAGTACCATATTGAATAACAGTGGTGATAATGGACATCCTTATTTCACCCCTGATCTCGTTGGAAATGCTTCTAATTTATCCCCATTACATATATAGCTTGCTGAAGGTTTTAGGTAGATGCTACTTATCATTTTAAGGAAGATTCCATTTATTCCTATGCTCTCTATTGTTTTTAATAGGAATGGGTGTTATATTTTGTCAAATGCTTTTTTCTGCATCTATTGAGATAATCACATGGTTTCTGTTAGTTTTGTTGTTGATATGATCAATTATGCTGATAGTTTTCCTAATATTGAACCAGCAGTGCATTTCTGGTATAAATCCTACCTGCTCATAGTGTATTATTCTCATGATAAGTTGCTATAATCTTTTTGATAATATGTTATTTAAAATTTTTGCATCTATATTCATGAGGAAAATTGGTCTATAATTTTCGTTCTCTGTTTTGACTCTTGCTGGTTTATGCATCAGCACCATATTTGTATCATAAAAAGAATTTAGTAAGACTCCTTCTTCATCTATTTTCCCAAATAGTCTATGTAGTATTGGAATTAATTGTTCTTTAAACATTTGATAGAATTCACTTGTAAATACATCTGGCCCTAGAGATTTTTTCTTAGGGAGCTCATTGATGGATTGTTCAATTTCTTTTTTTCTGAAATGGGGTTATTTAAGTATTTTACTTCCTTTTCTGTTAATCTGGGCAATTTATATTTTTTCTAAATATTCATCCATTTTACTAAGATTGTCAAATTCATTAGCATATTATAGTTTCTTTAGAGATTGGAGTCTATGCTTGAAAATCTCCAAGTATGAGGAACTCATTCCAAGTCAAGATCTCTTATTCTACTTCTGGAAAAATCAAATTGTCTAGAAAAAATACAGGTCCCTGAAATTTCTATCCATTGCTCCTCATTCTATCTAGTGTAAACAAGCAGAACAAGTTTGAATTTCCCTATTCTTTGCCAGTTCTTCAGATACCAAACATCCATCATCCTTTTTCCCATCCCCATGTCTTCTCTTTTACAGAATGATGATCCTATGTGCTCTCAACTAATCTCCTTATGGTGCAATCTCCAGTTCTCTGAGCTTCTCTTTAGTTATCCATAAAACAAATTGGGGGGGGGGGTGGAGGGTGGGAAGACTTGACTAGACACCTTCATCCATACCTGTGATCATGGGATTCTATGGCCTATAAAACAAAAGCGATGGGCTCTATGTCCTCTAAGGTTTCTTTTACCTGTAACATTTCATTTTTCCTATGATTTTGAGTCATATTCTAATTCATTGGTTTATGGCCATGGCTAGTAAGATAAATACAAGCCTGAATGTGAGACAGTTTGTAATATGATTTCAGAAAATAGTAATGTACTTTCAATGGGTCCTCTCAAAATACAGGTAATACAGGTAATAAATGATAAAGGCAAGATTTGCCCACCATGACTGGCTTGACTTCCAATATTCTTTTCACTATGCAATGTAGAGTTAATACCTCTAGCTTATATTGCCATATGAAGTTCCAGGGTTTTTATAACATTAAAAAAATCCAGAGAGGGAACCAGGAAGTCTGAGTTCTAGTCTCTGATCTTCCACTAGTTGGCTATGAGATCAGTTGTGAGTCATTTCATCTTTCTGGGCCTCAGTTCCCTTAGCTACACATTGAGAGCATTGGATTACATGTTCTTTAGCTGCTATCTGCTCAGAATCCTATGATGCTCAAAGTGGCTTATTCTTGGCCTCTGAGAGCCAAACCAGAGGCAATGAAAAGCAGTTCAAGAAAGTTGATATTCATTTGTTTTAAGGAAAAAATTCCCAACCAAGAAATCTTATTAAAAATAATAGAAAAAAGGTTAGTTCAAATGGGTAGTAAGTTCCCTCTCACCAGAGAGTTTTTGTTTTGTTTTGTTTTGATTTTTTTTTTCTAGTGGAGTCTGGCTGACCACTTGCCTGGTATGTTTCAAAGGATATTTTAAGAATGGTGTCAGAATTGCTTAACTAAGAAGGTGCTGAGCCTGGTTGGGAAAAATAAATACTTGAGCAGCTGAAAAAGAACTACATTGAGCTACATTGGCAATAAAGAAGATTAAAAAAAGAAAGGAATGGAAAGGGCCATTGCTCAGAGTATATAGGTTGACAGTGACAGATTGTGACAGAGAGAAGGCAGAACTGCTCAACTCCAGGCTAAACGTCTCTAGTTCCTTTAACCAATTGTCACTGGACATTTCCCCCCCCTCCTAAACCATAATTGGACTGACTTCTGGTGGGATATGTGATCATTTTCCTAACTCCATTAACCAATAGACATTATTTCCAAGGTGACTTCAAAATCTCGATATTTTATCATTTTCCTAACTCCATTAACAAACAGACAATATTTCCAAGGTGACTTCAAAATCTCACCTATTTGCCTTTCTCAAAAGCTACTTCGGACACCTGGAATGTTCTGTCTCTTTTCCTCCTTCCCCATCCTCTTTATCTCTCTCTCTTTCTCTCTGTCCGTCTGTCTTTGTCAAACACACACACACACACACACACAAACACACACACACACACACACACACACACACACACATACACTTTCTCCAACTTGGAATCTTTAACTACCTTCAAGGTTCAACTCAGGTACTATTTTCTACAATGTCTTTTTCATGCTCCTCTCAGCTATTAATGTTGACTCTCCCAATCACTTTATGTATACTGTATATTTCTTTACCTGTATATGGCTCCCATCAGTAGAGTTTAAGCTTCTTGATGGTAGCAGCTATTGCATTTTAATTACTTCCCAACCCGTGCTTACACAATAGTACAATGATAATACATGCGTATGGAGTTTAATTTAATCCTTATTTCAAACAAGGTTTGGGCTATAATCCTAGATGATATCTTAGGCCTATTCAAGCTCTGAGTTTGGGGGATGCTATGACTATGATATTCTGGTTCTCAGACCTCTGAGTTTTATTGTAATTCTTATTGTGTATCATTTCATGATTCCCGACTTTCTCTTCCCTGTTCTTGAAGTGGGGTGGGGAGATAGAGGGGTACCTTATCTACTTTCCTGTAGCTCTAGCTACCAAGGTCAAAAATGTCAGAACTCAAGGCAAAATCATGCCTGGTGAGAGCTGGCCAACAATGACTAAGTAGCATATTACTCCAACAGAGGAAACTGTCAGGGTTAATAGGCATGCTTTACACATCAAAACCATCAGACTTAATAATAATATTGTGTGTTAATATAGTACTTCTTCTTCCATTGAGTTCAAAGCAGGAAAGTAAAACTAACACCATTATTTAAGAAGGAAAAACAAAATTGTATGAAACCTCAGAATTAATACCCATTTGACACAAAGCTTAAATGTTTATTTTATGGGACTTTCCCAATGCTACACCAATGAGTATCCTTATGAAACCACCAGAGTAGTAAGCAATATGATTAATAAGATGACAAGAAAAGTAGTGGGGCAGTAAGGGAAAGAAGGAAGGGCTCCTTAAGTGTGAATCAGAAGGTAAGGATCAAGGAAAGACTGGCTTTATTTTCCCAGAGCAATGGGGAGTTCTGCTAGGTAGCCAGAAATGTGGTAAAAAAAAGCACTGGGGTTGGGGTCAGAGGCTTAGGCTCTGCTGCTTACCAGCATTGGGACACTGAGCAAGTAGTAGCTTCATCACTCTGAGACTATGATGATATTAATACCCAACACTGAGTTTATTGAACGAATAAAATGAATTAATGTTTGTGAAGCCCTTTGGAAGCTTTAAAGATCCATAGAAAGGTGGGTTATATAATTATTCAAGGCACTGCTGCTCTGCCTATTGATCAGAGAATATTCAATATTATCCACATTTATAAAACCCTTCAAGCTTAGAAAAGTATTTTTTTTTGTACTTTCTTTCATTATTCTCAGAACAACTCTGTAAGGTAAGTGTTATTGTTATACTTATTTTACAAATTAGGAAACTCATGGGAAGCTAGATGGCACAGTGGATAGAGCACCAGCCCTGGAGTCAGGAAGACCTGAGTTCAAATCTGACCTCAGACCAGACACTTGAAACTTACTAGCTGTGTGACCTTGGGCAAGTCACTTAACCACAATTGCCCCTCCCCCCAAAAAAATAAGGGACTCAGTCTTAGAGAAGTTAAGGGATTTGCTCAGGGTCACACATATACTAAGTATGTTAGAGGCAGGGTTTGAATTCAGAACAGAAGCAGATTCTAGTCCAGGCATTCCTGAGTTCAGAACTCTTTCAAATATGCTACTTTATGACATCAGAGACTTCCCATTTCCCTTCTCTGACCAATTTCCCTTTTTATGGATCCCTTCAGGGGCCTTCATCTTAATCCCTGGGACCTTACTGCAATGCTTTATCAATTCAACCCACATTCATTGAAAACCTACAATGTTCATGGACCTGAAGGATACAAAGATGATTGGGATGCAGTCCTTGACCTCAGGGAGCTTGTAATTTTAAGGATGGCAGCTTACATACATGGCAATATTTCAAAAGATTCTATTTTTTTTTTTTAGGCAATTGGGGTTAAGTGACTTAATCAGGGTTGCACAGCTAGTAAGTGTCAAGTATTTGGTCTGAAACTGGATTTGAACTCATGTCCTCTTGACTTCAGGGCCAGTGCTCTATCCACTGTGCCACCCAGCTGCCCCACAAAAGATTCTGATTTTATCATTACTTCTTTCACCAAGTCATCTAACAAGCTCCTCCTTGCCTTGGTAAGTCTTCAAGAATTGTGATTAGCCAAAAAGATTTGCTACCTAGTGGCTAACTTACGGGTGATATAAGAAGGCACTGTACATCAATAATTATGCTACAAGGCAAAATGTAGTAAGGATAATGGAAAGTACCAATCACAGAACCAAAAGAGCCCTGAGGGAGAATAGATCACTTCCAGTTGGGGAGGTGAGGGAAATGTTCACAAAGAAGCTGCCAATTGAAAGAGAGCTTGAAGAAGTTGTAAAAGGTCTACACTGGCCAAAAAAAAATGAAGAGAGGAAATTCTGAAGGTGTAGGAGTAAAACAAAATTTCTCCTGTGTCTCTCCTTCCCCCACCTCCTGCAAAAAAAAAAAGAGAGAATTTGAAGAAAATTGAAATATGTTTAATACTTATGTTTGTGGCCTCTTTTATAGCTCTAAAAACACTCTTTTGGAATGTAAAAATGTATCATGAATGACTTGGTTTGTTCATAAAATTACCATATTTGCTATGTGAAATTAAAAGCAGAATTTATTTAGGCAATAAACCCAAGTTTATACATTTATGTTTTATCACAAATTTACTTTAGTGGGGCAACAGAAACTTAAAACATTTAAAGTCCTCTTCTGATGCCTCCAAGATGCAACGTAAGATTATGGTATCTTTAGAAATCATATAATCCAATGCCTTCATTTTACAGTTGAGGAAAGGGAAGCCCAAGAAATTAAGTGAGTGTGTAAGGTCACACAGATGGCAGAGCTTGAATTCCTGCACTTAGCACAATGTCTGGAATGCAGTAGGCATTTAATAAATACTAATTGATTGACT
Organism: Vombatus ursinus; assembly: GCF_900497805.2. Lineage (NCBI taxonomy): Eukaryota > Metazoa > Chordata > Mammalia > Diprotodontia > Vombatidae > Vombatus > Vombatus ursinus. Next base: position 2,416,971 of record NW_020954642.1, read on the forward strand.
GATTCAAATTCAAATCCTCTGAATCTAATTAAGTGTCTTTTTTCCAATATTCCATGCCAGAAAAGTACAAAGTTAGATGGGTTTTACCAAAATATAAGATTGACTGTAGACCCTGACAATGAACTCTCATTATCCAAGGAAAAGCCTTGATGAACTTAGAGATCCCGTGGCAATTCAAAATAAATCCTGCTGTAGTGGGCCTAGCCAATCTTGTGGCAGGTTCTTCCTCCTTCCTGACACCCAAATCTGCCCCTCCTCTATAGCACCCTCCTCCCCTATATCTGACATCTGCCACTCTGGAAAGCTTCTTGCTTCCATTGGCAGATATCTGCCTATAACATTACAGGTGGGAAAACAATTTCATGGATATGACTGAGATCCTTCTATTTGGCATGGCCAAATTGTTTTGTTCTGTGGAACACTGAAGGTACAATTATACAGAATGGGGCAAGAGTCTGGCATAACCTGGTTCCTGAATCTAGATTGCCTTCTCGCAACACAATTAAAATTTCTCCTCCTCCTCATCATCATCTTCCTCCTTCTCCTCCTCCATCTTCTCTTCATCTTCCTTCTCCTCCTCTTCCTTCTCCATTAGGACCCTCATTTCTGAAGCCCAGATTTCCCAGATGTCCTCTTCCATCAATAGATCTGTTTATATCCTTAAAGAATCATGGAATTATTGATTCAGAATTGAATGGTGACTCAGAGCTTATATAACTCAATCCTCCCATTTTACAGAGGACAAAGTGAAGTTTTTGGACCAAGTGGGTGGGATTCTAGCTAAGATATTCTGATTCCAGAGCCAATGTACTTTCACCCCTACCTTTTTGTCTCCTTGGTGAGTGTGATCTCACTATATCCTTGTGACCACTTCTCTTCTTACTTTCATGCCCCATTCAGTAATTTTCAGTTATGTCTGACTCTTCATGACTCTATTTGGGGTTTTCTTGGCAAAGGTACTGGAATGGTTTGCCATTTCCTTCTCCAGCTCATTTTACATATGAGGAAACTGAGGCAAATGGTGAAGTGACTTGTCCAGGGTCACATAGCTAATAAGTGTCTGAGGCCAGATTTGAACTCATGAATATGAGTCTTCCTGATTTCAGGGTAGGCAGTCTACCCACTGTATCACCAAGATGCCCTAGGGGATGCCCAAAATAAGTGTTTTCTATGTGGGGCAAAATGAATATATAATAAAGGTCTACTTTTAACATCGTTAGCTCAGTCTGTCTTTCTTGTGACAATGTATACCTAGCCAAAATGCATCCATAATGGACTAGGAAAGGCTCGTCTCCAAAAATTTGGCCATAAGAATATTTTCAGACTTAACAGCACAAGAAGAACAAATCCTGAGCGATAGATAAGCTTCGATATATATTTGGGGAAGGATTGTAATAATATGCAATCATAGATATTATATATTTTATATAAATACATTATATATAGATAATATAGAGATATAGATAAAATATGAATGTCGAACATATTGATCTATGTTGTTGTTAATAGAAATAAGTTATAAAATAAAAAAATGTGAGATTTGGAAGGAAACTCCACTACAACCTAATCTAATCCATGATTGGTAAGAAATATCTATTCTGACATCCAGCACATGTGATTATCCAACTCCCATCTGAATACTTTTAAGAAGCTTGAACCCATCATCCCTCAAGGGATATAATTTCTGGTCTACTCTAAATCCATCATCTTCTTCTGTCATTAGAATGTAAGCTCTCTGAAGATAAGGACTCTTTCTATTTTTATTTGTACCTCTAGTCTTTACCACAGTGCCTAGGCACCCAGTAAACACTTAATAAATCTTTGCTGACTGACAGACATCAAGAGTGCATTTGATTCTTTGTTATTTAAGATTACTCCTGGTTCTATCCTCCGAGTCCAAATAGAACAAAGTCATCTCCTTCACGTGTCAGCCCTTCAAATATTTAAAGACAACTATCATGTCCTTTCTGAGCTTTCCCTAGGTTAAATATCCCAAATTCCTTCAACAGATCCTCATGTGACACGGACCTAAAAGCTATTCATTATACTGTTTTCCCTTTTCTGGACACTCCCTAGGTCGTCAAAGTTCTTAAACTATGACATCCGCTACTGAACACAATATTCCAGATGGGGTCTGATGAAGGCAGAGAGAATAGTGATACCATCATCTCCTTTTTCCTGGAAAGATACCTCTTTTAATGTGACTCGAAATTGTAGTAATAGGTATTGATCAAATTTTTTGCTGTCTATAAGTCTACAAGGACTGATGATACAGAGACCAAACGGAAAGTAGCTCTTGCCTTCAGGGAGCTTATATTCTACTGAAGAATAATCTCACTGCAATGAACTTTGAGGATTCTTTTCTTATTTTGTAGGAAGAAGGCAAAAACTTAAGGCCAGAAGAAGCCACTCACATTATACATAGTAAAACAAATAAATATATATTTGGGACAAGTTGTTGTGTTCCTCCACGGTGCCAGAGTGACCCAGAAATTACTCCCTTTTCAAAAGAGGAGCTGAGGAACAAAAAATAAAAAAATACATAAAACTTATTCAATGTTCTTTTTACCATAAGGAACTTTGTCTAAAAATAGCCCACACTGTCAGTTCTATGTGACTTTGAAGACCATGAAGTCTTTTTTTTTCCAAAACAAATGGTCATAATCATAATAGCACCTATTCTACACGACATCCAGAGTGCTTTGCTCACAACACCTCTCAGAGTGAGCTAGTGCACGTATAATCATTCCCATTTTACAGAGAAGGAAACTGATATTCAAGAAAATCAGATAATTTTACTTGAGCTCTCACAATCTGAGCTCTTGCTTCTTTTGGCTATTGTTTGTTAGTTTTTTTTTACTTTTTCATCTTTACAGATGAGTTTTTTGTTTGTTTGTTTGTTTTTTCTAGAAGTCTACAAAGGTTGCCTAAAAGAAAAGCTTAGACCTGATTCAAGAGTAACTTGTTATTGCAATAACAGTAACTAATAATATGCAAGGCTTAAGGTTTTATATCCATTATTTCATTTGAACCTCAGTGCAATCCCACAAAGAAGACACTATAGGTATTATCATTCATTATTTGACAAATGAGGAAACTGAGGCTCATAGATGTTGGGCACCTTACCCATAGCACTGTATGCAAGGAGTAGCAAAGGAAGTATAGGAGATCAAATCTCCAGGTCGAATGTTGTAGTCACGATAACCAAGCTGCCTGCCATGATGAGATGATTGAGAGTAATATCATCTGGATGCAAATCATAGAACTACCAGTGAGATTTAACTCCTCTGAGTCACTGTTCCTTCATCAATAAAATAAAAGTATCTACCTAAATGATTTCAAGGTCTCTTCACATTCTAAATTCTAGATTTCTTCTACTCTGTTCATGGCCATGTGAAGAAAGGGGATGCTGAGTTTCCCTCAGGAAAAGGAGGAAGAGAATTAAGGAAGGAAATGTGCATCTATTTAGGAGGGCTTATTATGTGGCAAGCACTGTGCTAAGTGCTTTACAAAGATTATCTAATTTGATCCTCATAACAACCCTGGGAGATGAGTACTATTATGATCTCCATTTTACAGTTGAGGAAACTGGGGCAGACAAAGGTTTAGTGACTTGTCCAGGGTCACATAGCTAGTAAATGATAGAGATGAAATTTGAATTCAAGTCTTCCTGATTCTAGGCCTTGTGTTATAGGTGGCACAGTGGACAGATAATGGGGCCTGAAGTCAGGAAGATCTGAGTTCAAATCTGACCTCAGATACTTATTAGTATGTGATGCTGAGCAAGTAGCTTAACCTCTATTTGTTTCAGTTTCCCTATCTGTAAAATGGGGATGGTGATAGTTGCTGTAAGATTGTTGTAAGGATTAAATGAGAAAATATTTACAAAGCACTTAGCATAATGCCTGGCACATATAGGTACTATATAAATGTTAGCTATTATTCTTAATATTATAATAACTGTTATATATTTTGCCAAGTAGGCTGCCTCTAGGAGTGACAATTAATTAATTAATTAATTAATAATATTATGTCAAGGTTGACAGAAGGAAATAGAAGAGACAAAACATTAAACCTGGAAGAAAAGCTCTGCATTAGAAAGAAGAAAAAAAAGAGAGAGAAAGTTTCCATCTTTCCTGGTCTTTGTGTATAGCCACAGGATTATTGATGAGGAATGGTGGGTAGGATTCTTCAAGCAGAGCCAGACAGGTGTCCTTTGGAAATCTGATCATCTAAAACTTTTGTAGCTTATCCATTTTCTGTTCTTTGACACTTAAAAGCATGAGTGCAAGCAGGCTGCAACACATTACCAATGAGGAATTACACGGGAGCTACGGTGTAAATAAAGGATGTCATCAGAAAAATAAATGACTTCAAAGTAAAACTGAATTGATGAGTTGGTCATGTTGCAAGAGTGATGGTATTTCATTGATATCCATGGAATGTCAAAGGAATGCGGGCTAGGCTGCCAGCATAGAAGGTGAACTCATTGTGTTACATTTACGGAAGGACGTAGATAATAGTTCCACAAAATGGGCAGGCAGGGATGAATTTCAATCTGCATCTTTGGAGGAAAAGTCTGCATTTATAATATTACACATTTACTGGAGATTCTACAATCTGTTTTTCAATTCAACCCATGGTTCAGTTTGATTTAGGAAAAGATGATGGATGTGTATTCTTCACCCATATTATGAGGACCAGGCACTTTAATCCGGGGAGGAGTTGGTGCCAGGACAGACAAAAGGGTCATCTCTTTCACTGGGCCAGGGCTCAGATGTAATTGCCTTCCATTCTCCTACTCCATGAGAGATAGATAGATAGATAGATAGATATAGATAGATATGTGTATATGCATGTATATGTATATATGAATCAATATACACAGATATACACACATACACATATATGTATATACATATGTGTATATATGCACATATATTAACATGCATAGTGAATATATATTCGCTTTATATCATATACATATATGTATCCATGTTTATGTCTATATCTTACTATCTATAAGTATATTTAATGAAAAAATTAAAATCAGCAAACCTGGGTCCATATTCTAGTTCCACCACTCACTAGCTGTATAACCTTGAACATGTAGTGTCTCTTATCTGGGACTCTTACAGATTTCCTAGTCTATAAAACAAGGTTGGACCAGATGATTTATAACTCTAAAACCCTGTGATTTACTATATTGCTGAAGGGGTATACTTAGCAGAATCCCGAACTATCTTCTTGGACTGGACGCCTGAAAACAAACGGATGTATGCTATAATAAATGAATATAATAAGAGAAACATGAAGATAGAGACTACTTAGACTTGAATCAGGAGTTCTGAAAACGTGAGTTAATACTGTCCTGACTGTTACTTTCTAGCTGAATAGTCAAATGGACACCCATTCTCCCTCTTGGAATTTCTGTCTCCTGCCCCTCAAAAAAAAAAAAGTGACATTATTAGAATCCTATGCCTCACAGATTTATTTTAAGCAAAATGTTTTGTAAATCTTAAGGTGCTCTAGAAATGTCATTAACATTATTGCTCACTTTATTTGCAGTGCTTTACAATTTACAATGCATATTTCTCATAGCCACAGTGTGAGGTAGGTAGTTTAAGAATTATAATCCCATTTTACAGATGAAGAAGGTGGAGCTTAGAGAGGTTAAATAAATAAATCAAGTCTAATCTGTTTCTGTTACCTCCCAACTTCTATAAAAAACATCAAGAAGAGAAAGCCTATAAACTGAGAGGCTGCTGAATCTTTTTCCTTTTTCTTTTCTTTTCCTATGGAAATTCTAGCTTCTCTGTAGAGGAAAAGCGACATTCTCCTCATACATTTGAGACGTGTACTGTGTGATATGTCATCAGTGTATCCACAGTTTAATGATAGAATACTATAGGTAGTTTTTCATAAAAATTTTATTGCATACTTTTAGAAATCATTTGGGGATGTTAAAATCTTGGTAGCAATAACAACATTCTCATCTGAAACATGTTACTCATCATTCTAAAACAATTTCATAATCTTCCAATTTTATTTTATTTTTTTATCTTTCTTAGTATCTTCAAAATGAAACATCTTAATCTCTTATCTTCTGAACCTGTGCTTAGCATAGTAGAAAAACAATGATAAAATAATTTACACTAATTTGCTAAACATAGACCAAGTTATTGTATTCCTACCTTCACGAGTATATAATAGAAAATTACAGTAAAGTATTAAGGCTGGGAATGCAGGTTATCAATGAACTTTAGGTCTTAAATGCCAAGCTGAGGACTTTATAATTGATGTAATAAGTTATTACTGTTATAATTATATATTATTATTATCATCATCATCATCATCATACATCATTGAAAATTTTTGAGCTGGAAAGTGACCAGTACCTTAGGAAGGTTATTTTTTCCACATAAATTTAATTGATGCATTTTTCTTTTAAGCCACATTAATTTCTAGATATATTCCCTTCCCTAAACATTGACTACCATATATCTGTAAAAAAAGAAAACTACTGAGTAAAACTAACATAGCAACAGCATCTGATGGAGTATCCAATGATATGTGTCGGTAGGCCATAGTCCCATACCTTTCTATCAATAGGAGAGAGATGCATTTTATCATTGATTTTCAATGTCCAAGACTAGTCATTAGAATCATGCAGAGTTTGGCTTTTTTAGTGTTCTTTTCATTTATATTACTGTAATCATTTTATATTGTTTTCAAAATTTTGTTCTGAAGCAAGTCACAGTCTTTACATATTTCTGAAAATGCTGAAAATTCACCATTTATTATAGTTCAGTAATGTTCCATCACAGTCTTATTGAACAGTTAAAAAAAAATCCGCAATTGTTAGAAATCCAAGTTTTAAGAAGGTCATCGTGTAGCTACATGTGTGGAAGATTTATTGGATAGGTCCAATTGGGTTAATTTGGAGACCTTTTCAGAACTAATACAAATCTAAACAAAAAGCTGATAAGAGTTTGAACTAACGTGACGGCCCTGTAAGTGAAGAGAAAGGGGTTCATGTAGCATGGTGGAAAGAGCACCAGCTCTAGAGTAGAGTTGGGTTCAAATCATACCTCTGATACTGTATATGTGTGACCTTGGGCAAGTCATTTTAAAAATCCTTGGGCTTGTTTCCTCTTCTCTAAAATGATGGAGTTGTGGTAGAGGGTCTTTGAGGTCCCTTGGAGCTCTAGGGCTATATGACTCTACATTTGGATATATGGAATTGGGGGAGGGGAAGAATTAAGGAAGACTCTGAGTTTACAAATTTGAGTCATTAGAAGAATGGTCATGCCCTCAACAGAAGTAAAAAAAAAAATTGGAAATGTGATATATTTGGAGTGGAAGTAATGGGAACTATTTCTGCTGAGTTAAACTTGAGGTAAAGATAATTATGATCCTGGTGATGATCTCTCTTATTTATACAATGATTTTAAATTTACAAAACTCTTTAGACATATTACCATTACCTTATTTGATTTGGGCATGTGAAATTACTTAACAATTTTCATGGAGCTAATAAGTACATTTGGCAGTATGAAAAGATATCTCTTTCTCATTCCAAGGCAAACACAGTGCTAGCCATATAGTAGGCATTTAATAAGTGTTTATTGGCTGACTGATTCTTCCTACTATGACACAAATACTTTCAATGTCAGAGGTATATTCAGCATCAATGTGATATACAAATTTAGTTGGTATATAGAACTAGAGCTCAGGAGAGAGATAAGAGCTGGATATATAGATTTGGAAGTGAAGAGAGATACTATCTGAACCCTTTGGAAAGGATACCATCACCAAGAAAGAGTGTGCAGAAAGGGAAGATGGATGAAAGCAGAACCTTGGTGTATTCATGCCCAAGGGACAAGAGTAAAGGAGACTGAGTGGTTTAAATAGTAAGAAGGGAAGCAGTAACTAGTAAGAAAGTAAATGGAAGGTCAAGTATCAAAGAAAAATAGTGTACCAGATCCTATCAACAAGCTAGAAGGCTGAGAAATGATTAAAGGTCATCACATTTAGCAGTTAAGAGGTCACTGGTAACCTTAGAGAGAGAAGTTTTGGTCAAGTTACTTTGTTAGTAGTAAGATGCTAAGAGGTTGAGAATGAGTAGTAGTAAAGGAAGGGAGGAAGGAAAGAAGGGAGGAAGCGAGGAAGAAAGGAAGGAAAGAAAGAAAGAGTTGAAATAATCAGTATAAATGGCTTTGTCTAGAAGTTTAAATATGAAAGGGAAAAGAAGTATAGAAAGATAGATTGAGGGGCAGCTAGATGGCACAGTGGACAGAGCACTGGCCCTGGAGTCAGGAGAAACTGAGTTTAAATCTGGCCTCAGACACTTGACACTTACTAGCTGTGTGACCCTGGGCAAGTCACTTAACCCCATTGCCTAACCAAAAAAAAATATATTGAGAAGAACAGGACAATTGAAAGTTCCTTTCTTTCTTTCTTTGTTTCTTCCTTTTTCTTATGATGGAAGAGAAGTGGCTATGTTTTCAAGCAACAAAGCAGGATGTCCTGGCTAAGGAGACAGGAAATATGAGGAAAATGGAGGGAGTGATGGACGGGTCAAGCTTCAAGTAATTATATGAAGTGATAGGATAAAGGTCATAAGAAGAGGGCTTGACCTTGTCAAGGAGCAGGTTTACTTAATATCCAAGGACTAAAGAAAAGGAAAAGAGGATAAGAAATGATACAGAAAGTTTTTGGGGCATGAGTAGAAAAGAACAGGTAGCATACATACAATACTTGTTCACAGTTTTATCAGTAAAGTAGGAAGCAATACGCTCTGATAGGAAGGAGGGGGTAATTCTAAGAGGCCGAAGGATAAAAATGTTGGAATAGCCACATTGGGAAGCATGATACTACCTAAAAATGTAGAGTTAGAGAAAGAAAGA
>NW_020954642.1:2425889-2489681 GCF_900497805.2 Vombatus ursinus
GAAAGAAAGAAAGAAAGAAAGAAAGAAAGAAAGAAAGAAAGAAAGAAGGAAGGAGAGAAGGAAGGAAAAGGGAGGAAGAAAGAAAGAAAAAAGAAAATGAGAAAGGGAGAGAGGAAGGAAGGGAGAGAAGAAGGAAGGAATGTATTATTTTAGTATCCATGAAGAACCACTTGAAGTTGGAAGTGAACCCATTTACATATTTTCTTGACTTTCTACAAGAACATTCATAAGCACAGGAGTAGAAATAGTAACAGCAGAAGTAGAGAAGGCTGAACCAACAGTAGGATTTTGCAAGAAAACAATGGAAGTGGAGAAGAAAGACAAGGCCTGATTACAGGACTGAGTTGATTGAGTTAAGAGGTTGCAGAGTGATGACAAGCAGAAGGTATGTTGGGAACAGACTATGGAGATGTCAAATCTTTAAGAGTTTTCAGGGATCTTTAGGGAGTATATTCTGGTCATACTACAGGGCCAAAAAACAGTGACTAGTTCAATTTATTTGGAATATAAAGTGCTCAAGTTGAGTGTTAGGTGAAAGGACTGGAAAGCCAGGTTAGGGCAAGATAGTAGAAGGCCTTGAATGACAAGCTAAGGAATGGGTGTTTTATTTTGTAGGTAATTTCACAGGCAAAAATGTTTGGAATAAGTGAGTGGCCTTGTTAGAACTGTGAATTAAGAAAGCTGTGGTGGCAGTATTTGAAGGAGAATGTCAATGGAGGGATAGACTGGAACATATCACATGAAACAAGGATTCTTTGGCCAGAGATCATAGGAGCAAGGAGAACAGAAACTGAGTAGGAAGGAAGTTTTTAATATGAACTATTATAAAATTGAATGTTATAGCTGGAAGGGACCTTAGGAGAAATCATGATAGCATACAGAATTTTAGCAATTTACAGGACCATAGAGAATAGAGATCTATTCTGGTCCCTTTGCTTTATAGATGAGGAAACCAAAGCCTAGAAAAGAGAAAGGAAATGTAACAGTCATTACTTTTAAACTTTTCCACCCATAACAAAGAATAATTTTGGTTGTTCCCCTACTCACATCCCTAACCCCACATAATTATCTCACCAGAAAGCAGATCTCAGTTTAACAAAAATAAGTTCAGGGCATAGAAACTTCTAAAGCTTCATGGGAACCATTAGAAAATTCTCCTCCATACTAAACTTCACCATAAAAATACATGAAAGATTCAGTGTCTATTTTTTAAATCATTAAAAAAATGCTAGCAACCTGAATTTCTGCCAGGACCCCTACTATCATGATAATCTTAATCCAACACAAAAGAAAAATATTTAGGGGGACTTGAGCTGGCAAATTCCTCTCCCCAGTGTTTTTTGATATACTGAATACCCTGATTATGTGACATTTTGATAGGCACTGTACAAAAAAAATGCTTAGATATATAAATATTAATGTGAATGCCTAGATTTTGTGTAAATGTCATTTTTCCTTGGAAAAACAAAAGTAAAAAATAAATATTTCACATGCTTTCATTTGACCTCCGGGAATATAATTCATTGCACATGTTTTTAGTCTCATCAGTAAGTTAGAATACTGTTTAGAGAAGCCATATTCTTTTGATACTAAAGACTCATATAAGAATTTTCTTTTTCTAACCAGAATATAATTGAAGCTGGTTTGTAAATGACTATTTCAGGCATGAGAGAGAGCTTCCAAATGATCTTTCCTGCTGAGCAGGAGTCAAGTGTAAATACAAAAGGCTCGGACAGAGGAATGCGATCACTCTTCCTTGTGGTTTTAGAGTGAGGAATGTAGGTCTCCAAGGGACAGGCAGTAGGAGCAGCATATGCATGCCCTGCTGAGGCTACCTTATCTCCCCACCTGGAAGGTGTATGGTTATGAAAACATAGCACTGATGTTTCTTCTGCCATGTCTGGTCTGTTCTTTTCTGATCATAGGGGAATGGGTGTCAGAGACCATGTACCGAATTTGTAAGCTTCAGAAGGTGAGAAGAATCACTGAAATTGCAGCAATTGGAGTTCATAGCAGAGTCAGCCACAGAAGCGGATGGAGCCGAGACCTTCAGGAGAGAGGAGAGGGCCTTCTGGAATCCACCCAGCGGCAAACTGATGCATGGAAAAGACACCCTGTTCTCTCAGCAAAGGAGTGACTCATCTATCCATTATGCCATACTCAAAAATGAACTCAATGGGGTGAAAGGTGGATAGTCACCACTATAATTTTGAGTCTACTCTTCTCAAAGAGCCACCATGGTTGATGAGAGTGGTCTGCTGCTAGTGGATTTAAAAACAATGGTTCTTAACACATCTTCATAAATAAATATATCTTTATAAAAGCTTATTAATAATTAATTGATACCTTTTTATATTGATGATGGAGCATCTGGTCAAAATGATTGATTGGGTAGCAATCCCTGATTAATTGATATTGAGGAGATATTAACTGAATATTGATATTGTTGGGACCACATGGGATGGGAGCTCATGGGTAATCATATTGGAGAAACTTCCAATCTCCCAGTCTAGTACACTGCAGGGAAGTAGTAGCAAAGTTGTTTGGGGGACCTGGCCTGATATTCTGAGTGTGGGTTGTGAGACTAAGCCCAGAGCCTATGAACTGTACAAGGATCCTCAGGTCTTGCAGAGACCTGCATGTGGTCTGGAAAACTATATATGAACTGTTTCCTATACGGCATTGAGAAAGCAAGTATTCCCTCCTCCTGGGGACCCCAGAGGAATGTTTTAAATTGGTCCTATGGACACTGTGTTGAAAATGCACCCCAGTTGATTTGATGAAGATGTCAAATTTTTCAGAAGGAAAAGAATGTAATGGAAGACTGTTCAATGACATACCAGCCCTTAGATTGAGAGTAGACTTTGTTTGGTATCAATCCATGTGGAGACTTGGTGAGCCAGCTTCCAGGAATGTGAAATGAAGGGGCCTCTTTCCTGATTCAAAGTACATGCACATATTCCTTAATTGTTTCCTGGTGGCTTATTGTGTGGGCACCAAAAGGCTTTTTAATTGGATTCTGTAACATTGAGTCGATTACTTAAATACCTCTATGCTTGGGATGGGAGCTCATAAGCAATAGTATTAGAAAAATTCTCTAACGGAAAAGTGAGGCTACAGACTATGTGCGAACAAAGAGAATTTCAAATAAAATTGTGAATTTTTGTTGCTATTTATAATAATATTATTAAGAATACATCAAATTTAACACAGTAATAACAAAATCATTTGCTCTCCTCTGAATACTTTTAAGGTTTAATTGATTCACTTTTGTCTTCTTGTTTTCTCATGTACACTGCATTCACTTATTTTCTCCAGAATTCCACTATCCTAGGCACTTTATAAATATCTCATTTGATCCTCACAAAAACCCTGGAAGGTAGGTGCTGTTATTATTATCTCCATTTTACAGATGAGGAAACTGAAACAGATGAAGGTTGGCGAGGCTCACATGACTAGTAAATGTCTGAGACCAGTTTTAAATTCAAATCTTCCTGACTCCAAGCCCAGTGTTCTATGCACTGCATCATATAAAATTTTGGCAATAGGTCCATATGGCTCCCCAAAATGGTCATGCCAATTCACAGATCCATGAGAGATGAACTCTGATTAAATTATATGAACTTTTGTAAACATGAAAACTTTCTTTTTATTTTATTCACTTTCAAGAGAGACCTCAAAATGAAGCTTATGTTGCCTTGACTGACTTTTAAAATAGCATTTAGTACTCTTTTTTTTTCCCTTTTCTGTTCTTTTCATTCTTTTCTTCATCTTTTCCTCATGAATCTAGGGCATTGTTAGAAAGAGCCATTATTGTTCAAACTGTAATTCAGCAATGGTGTTAAGACTTACTGAAGTATGTAGAGGCTTCTGCCTTGATGCTGGGTACTGACAGTTTGCTATACTTCTCAAGATGATTATTATTTTTTTTAATCTCTGTCTCTTCTCTCTCTCTCTCTCTCTCAGATTTAGTTTCTTACTTTGACAGCAAGTGACACACAGCTGCTCACCTTTCACAATATTGTATGAGGATCTCAGGGAGGAAACAGTAGAATAAGATAAGCTTATTCCTTTTGAGGTCAGACATGTGGAGGCTAGGGCTAGAATTCCAGGCAGGTATGGAGAGGGTGGTTACAAAAGGGTGGGTAGGCAGTACATAGAGGGAGACATTCTTTGCTTCGCCACACTCAGCCCTTTATAAGTCCATGGTTATACTGTGAATGGTTGAGAATGCAGGAAATCTCCCTTCTTGGCAGATAGTGTGTTACCGTATATAAAATGATATTAAATGTTCTATAAATCATCTGGGTTGTATTTTCTAATGGGCAGGATTTGAATAGTCTGAAGAATCAATCTTATTTCTATCCTTAGTATAATACCCATGGATCATTCTCTGCCAAAAGAAGAAAAAAAATACCTATGAGTTTCTGACTTGGAAGAACAGACAGTGCTCCCTAGACTTTAGAAGATTTTTTTTTTCCATAATGGAATGTTAATCACATGAATGAGAATAACATGCATTAATGTGGTGGTTTATTGTTAAAATATGTTACACATATCATTTCAGTCATTCATCCCTATGTTCATTCAATTCGACCAATTTTTTTAAATATGCAATTTATAATTGCATATATTAATGCTTGGATAGAGGCTTGGAAAGATACAAAGAGAGAAAAATCCTGATCCTTGCATTTAGGTAACTTACAAGGCTTATCATTCCCATTTTACAGATTAGGAAATAGATGTTCAGAAAATGAGAGTTTTTCCCAAAGTTACTGACCTAACATATGAAGGGCCAAGATTGTGCCTCTCAAAGAAAGTTTAGATATTATGACTTTCCATGTAAAAAGATCATAGTATTTGGAACTGGAAGAAACCCTAGACATTGTATAATCCACCTAATTCATTTTAAGGCTGAGAAAAATGAGACATAGAAAGTCCTGCAGTCACACAAGCATTAATTTGAAAATGCAGAATTTGAACCCAGGTCCTCTGACTCCAAATACAGTTGTCTTTATTGAAAGGGATGAATTGGCTGAGTTCTTATAGGCTTAGAAGAAGGACCTCAAGAATACAAGTTTCCAGGTATGGAAATTCACTTGGGCAGAAGACATAATGGGAACTCCCAGACTATTTCTCACCAAGAGATTATGTTGTTCCTAGTCATGTCTCAGATGCATCAAGGACATTTTTGCATGTGAAGTTATGCTTTCTTCTTCCTCAGGGAAGAATTCTTTAAAATGAGAAGATTGTGAATTTGAAATTGTGGGACTTACTTTACCACGATGCTAGTAAATGCAATTGTCCAGGCAGAATGATAGAATAGGCTCCCAGAGTATAAATATAAGAAAAAAATTGCATGCATATATATATATAATTTTACATATGCATATATATGCCCTCATGCATTTTTATATGAAAAAAAAAACAGAAAGAAACCTCTGGCTCATTGGGTAGGCCTGTATCTTTATGAAAAGACATAGACAAAAATTTTAAAACATGAGGTGTGAGTTTTGATCTGGAGGAAGGACAAATATTGATAAGATTCCAGATTCCTCAAGACATTAAAGTGTTGAAGAGAATGTCCCCTATTAAAAACTTCTTCTACTACTCATCAAAGGGTGGAATATACACCAAGTTTTTAGGCAAAATTCCAGAGGATCAACCATTCTGGTGTGTACTAACCAGCTGAAAAACCTTTAAGGATGGGTTCAAGGAATTACTGCTACCATGAATTATGCTATTGTTGCTTAATTCCTAAAATCTTATCACTAAAATCATAGTCATCAGATGGTAGAGGCTTAAGGCAGCTAGGTGAGTGAAGTACTTAGAGTATCAGACCTGGATCTAGGAAGACTCCTCTTCCTGAGTTCAAATCTAACCCCAGACACTTACTAGCTGTGTGACCCTGAGTGAATCACTTAACCCTGATTGCCTCAGTTTTCTCATCTGTAAAATGAACTGGAGGAGGAAATGACAAACCATCCCAGTATCTTTGCAAAGAAAACTCCAAATGGAGTCATAAAGAATTGAACAAGATAAAAAAAAATGACTGAACAACAACAAAGATAAATATTTATAGGAAATGGTCATATCTACAACAATATGTATTTATGTGTAAATGTGATTTATGCTTCAGTATATGTGTATATATATATATACATTATATCCATATTCTTTATGTGTGTACAAACACATATTCACATATATATTCTAAATATTTATTTGAATAGGCAAAATATAAAGAAACATCCATGTTAATTCAATATCTACAAAGTACTACAGAAAATTATGACATTTGAGCTGGGGATAAAATATTACCATTTATCAGTAAGGTCATTTTTCATTGAGAATTTTAAAAAAAGTGATTGAAATATCATATCTATCTGTCCCAATATACACATACATGCAATAAATATGAATATTTGCTATATAGAAATATTATATATTTATGTATCTACAACTATATGTGTGCATATGCGTATAGTGTACATACATGCATGCATAGACATGTATTAAATGGATTGGACAATCTAGTGAGATGGCCTCAAAGTCAGAAAGATCTGGACTGAAGTTTTACTCCTGATACATAAAGGTTCTTTGACCTTGGGCATTATTTGACTTGGAAATGCCTTAGTAGCTCTCTGAAGAAGAGAAAGGAGCTGAATTGCATTTGTTGAGGGAGTTTCCTGACTTGGAAGGTTTCTATGCCAATGTAATAAATCTACTCCATATCTATCACCTATAATATGATACAATAAATACTTTTTAAATGCTTAGTATGTGCCAGGCACTGTGGTAAATGTTGGAAATACAAATAAGAAAAATGAAAGATAGCCTCTCCCCTCAGGGAGCTTATAATCTAATTTTATCCATCCATATATCTACCTATCATCCACCCATCCATCCATCCATCTATCTATGACTTTTCTAATTTGATTACAGATTTTATCTCCAATTTTATCAGTATGTGTATTCCATCCACCAAGAAATTCTACAACAACCTCATATTTCAAGATTTTGCTTGATTGTTTCTCTCTCCCTCCCCCTTGCCTTCCCCCACACCGAACCAAGAAATCCCACTGCTGGCAGCCAATTTTTTGGTAATGAGCTTCTTCATACTCAACTGTACTATTCTTTATGTCCCAGTATATCAGCCCATCCATATTCATTGCTTTTTCTTCCTGTCGGAGATTGTTCCCAGCTGGAGTTAATTTCAAGAGTCACGGTCACCTTTGTGACATAACAAGGCATCTTAGGACTTTAGTGAAGAAAATGTGTGAGCTCCCCGTGAGGAGGAATTGTTTCACTTATCATATTTATATTTCTTGCACCTAGCACCTAGCAGAGTGGTTGGTATATAGTAGGTTTTTAATCAATATTTATTGATTAATTGGAATATGTGGACAACTGTGTATATGGCAGTATTCAGACCTGGATCTAGGAAGACTCCTCTTCCTGAATTGAAATCTGACCTCAGACACCTCCTAGCTATGTGACCCTGGGAGAATCACTTAACTCTGATTGCCTTAGTTTCCTCATATGCAAAATGAGCTAGAGTATAGTTGTGTGACCCTGGGCAAGCGAAGTGGAAAGAAAGGAAGATAGATAGATAGAAGATATATGAGGCAGCATTTGTGATCACTCAGAATATGGTAGGAAGAAGGATTCAAACAATCTGCCTATATAACCCAGAGGAAAAACTTTATGGAACATAGCTTGTTATGAGGAGAAATGGTGGGAGGGTCATATAGCAAATCTCAGAAATAAAGTGTGGTGTCATTGAAAATTCGCTGAACTTTGAGTCAGAGGGTCTTGGTTTGAATACCAGTTCTGCCTCTTACTAACTGGCATTGAAGTTCTCCAAGACTTTATTTTCTTCTGTTAAAATGGGATAATGCTTAAACTCCCTAACTCATGCATTGGTTGTGAAGATCACATGGGATAATGTATATTATATATTTATCAACACATATATTTGTTATATAAAAATCAAAGAGGAAAGAAATAAGTATTCGTTATGTGACAGTCACTGTGCTAAGTGTTACATGAATATATTAAAAATGATGCTTTGGAAGCCACGAAGTGCCATGCAAATGTAAGGAATTAATGATTTTAATAGTTGCCTCCAATTTAAAGATTAGTGAATAAAGGATTCCAAATGGCCCAATAGAAGCAGCAAAGCTAAATTGGATAAATGTGTTCATTTTTGTATAGAAAAAGGTACATAAGAAATATATCAGTCAAGGTATTGTCAGTCTGGAATTTAGCAGACTTCTACGTTTTGGATGCCAAATAATAAAAGATTTACATGAGTGGAATGTCAGAAAAAGGACCAGTTAATAAATAAATGCCCCCGTAGTTATATTTTTCCCCAATAAGAACTACAGAATATTTGTCTAAATTCATTCTACACTTAAAATCTGCGGCTGGATTATGTCAATACTTCAGAATTGGTCAGAGGAATGGATCATGCTATTCCCAAGCCACCATTTGGATTAGGACCCCAGTTAGTAGTAGTGCTAGTCATAGTAGTAGAGCAGTAGCAGTAGAAGTGGTATTGGTCATGGTAGTAGTAGTTGTATTAGTAGTAGTAGTAGTCATCATCATCGTTGTAGTAGGTGGTGATGGTGGTTGTAGTAGTAATAGCAGCAGCAGTAGAGACAGCATTTATATAGAAATATAAATATATTAATTAATTTTATCTTCAGAAAACAATGTGAAGTAGGTGCTTTTATTAATCCATATTTTTTGTTTGTTTGGTTGTTTTTGCTTTTCGCTAGGCAATGGGGTTAAGTGACTTGCCCAGGGTCACACAGCTAGTAAGTGTTATGAGTCTGAAGCCAGATTTGAACACAGGTCTTCCTAAATCCATGGCCGGTGCTCTAGTCACTGCACCACCTAGCTGCCCCTATTAATCCCTGTTTTATAGATGAGAAAACCGAAGCTGTTTCAGTTTAAGTCAAACATAATGTGCCCAGGGTTTTATACCTAATAAGTGTCTCAGGCAGGATTTGATCCAAAGTCCTGTACTCTATCTACTACTCTACTTATCCATGTTGTTTTTCATTAGCAGACACTCTAGGGTCAGGTGAAATTATCTGATTAGATTATGGTTTCAGGGCTATTGTTCAGTTGTCTGACTCTTTGTGACCCCATCTGAGATTTTCTTGGCAAAAGTACCGGAGTGGTTTGCCATTTCCTTCCTCCAGCTCATTTTACAGGTGAGGAAACTGAGGCAAACAGAGTTAAGTGACTTGCCCAGGGTCACACAGCTAGTAAGTGTCTGAGGCCATATTTGAACCTCGGAGGAGGAGTCTTCCTGACTAGAGTCCCAGCACTGTATCCACTGCACTACCTAGCTGCCCCATTTTCAGGGTACCTCCCTCTATTGGGTCCCTGTCATATCAAACCCCTGAAGATGGGTCATAATCTCAGATATCTGAGGCAGTTAAGAAACCCAAAGAGAAAGAATATGCCTTGGGGAAAAGAGGAATGGTCCAAGCAATGATGCCAAAGGGCAAACAGATCATCATGCCAGAGACAAGATAAAAAGTTTACTGGGGCAAATAAATCCAAATGGCTAAACAAGAGGGTGTCCTTAGAAGAAAATATTAGAATGGTTTGGAATAAGGAAACATTGGTTCAGATCTTAGTTCTTCTCCTTTCTAATTGAATTACCTTGAAGAGATCATTTTTCTTCTTTATGACTCAGTTTTCTTTTCTATAGGAAGGGAAGGTTGGAGTCCATGATATTTAAACAATAACATTCTATGTTGTAAATGGAGAACTGAGCTACAAATAAAATTAGAGCCAAGCAGGGTCAGTGATTGACAAGAATTCAGTTCTGCAACACTATGAAAGGGTGTGGAACCATACATCAATAGATGATGGCTTTGTCACATGCACAGTTTCCAGCTGAGATGAAGCTCTTTATAGGACGGGTAGGTGAGCTTGGTCTACTCAGTCATCTGAGATGACATTGTACAGCCCCCAGACAACTTCCTTTTCACTGCAGCCAAATTTGATTCTCCAAGATTTGTGAAAAACAACTGTAATTTTGCCTCAAATTTTGAAAAAAAATCCCTTCTCCTTCCTCACATGAGCTACGGTGTCATTAAGAAACAACTAAAACACATTATCTTTCTTTGCTATTTTTGCTGCCAGCCATCTGGAGCCACTCTGTTATCTTAGATCTGTTCACACTAAATCAGCCAATGAAAGAAATAACTAATTTCTTTCCTTCAGATCTGCTCATTTTGGGAATGATGACCTTTAAAGCTAGTGTCATCCCCCGCATAACAAAGCACCATATGTCGGATGTTGGATAATAAAACATATTTAAACTTATCAGGCTAGATAACACCTTCTGGAGGGTTGGCTATTAATTAATATCTTTCTCACCATCATCATCTCACTAGTAGAGCTGAAAAGGTTTCTCTGACCATGGAGTGTACCCCGTTGTAATGAACTCTTTTCAGACAGACCCTGTTTTGGGTCTTTTCCATTTACTACTGGCATTTAGGGCCAATGAGAAAGTATTTCGACATGGAAGCTGAAAAAGAGAATTCAATTGTCAGCTGTGTGCATGGACACAGGACAACCAAAACAAGAGGTGAAAGTCCTGCTGTCTTCTGCCATTGCCTAGACTACATGTGGGACACTGTACCTCTCTCTTAAAGTGATAAGGAACACTCCAGCTTTCATTGAATGGCCAAAAATAAGTCCCAACCCAAGTTTCTCTTGCTTATTGTTTGGGTTTTGATGACTCAGAGTAAGTGTAAATAGCAATTGTTTTCCATTCTGGCCAAAACTCTAAGGATCTTTCCCTCTCAGATTGATTCTTTTGTGATGGTTAACTAGGCCATTTTTGTCTCAATTCTTACCTAGCCTTTCATCACTGAATGGGTAGTTGTTTTAGACAAACCGAGACCTGGGAAAGACCATAATTTAAAAAGTCTAAGGTCACCCACTGCATCCTGGACCATGGCAAGTAGTCTTGACTTTTGTCTTGTCACTGGAATCTGATGACTCTGGTGGGGAGAGTGGGGCTCATGTGCA
Source organism: Vombatus ursinus (assembly GCF_900497805.2). Classification (NCBI taxonomy): domain Eukaryota; kingdom Metazoa; phylum Chordata; class Mammalia; order Diprotodontia; family Vombatidae; genus Vombatus; species Vombatus ursinus. The sequence continues at coordinate 2,436,951 of NW_020954642.1, forward strand.
GCTCTGCCTCATTTAAATCCAATTCATGCACAAGTCAAAATATCACCCTTGTGATGTCATTGGTCCTCTTTGGGAACGAAGGATGAACAACCAAATACTAGGATCCAAGGGCCCAGCAAAAAAATCCAGTTCCTTCATCAATATGACAAAATAATTAGTGTTTGATTGAGAAACAACTTTCTAATAATAAAACTGTCCAACACTCTATGAGATTTTGTAATGTAGTAGTTTTCCTTTTTCTGAAGGTCTTCAATCTATTTGGAGGACCAGTTGTCTAAGGGGTAAAGGAGGAGATTCCTGTTCAAACAAGAATTACACTATATGACAACTGAGTTCCTTTTCAGTTCTAATATTATAGAACTATGACATGCCCCATGTCTTCTAGGTCCACACTCACACATTTTATCCAAGGGGTCAAGGGAACAGGTTTGTTTACTATCACCTCCTGAATTGACTAAATCATTAAAGAAAACTCTTCCACATCCCATTTCCTGGGTGACCCGTCTCCTCATCCCCAGTTTGCTTGAAGAGCTTAATTAAATCCAATCAAAATGAACTGCAGCATTTGAGTCTCCATTCCACACATTTCCACTCACTTTTGGGCATTGTGCAGTCTTGTGTTTTCTTCGTTTAGATGGCTGGATAGAAATTGCACTTTTCAAGGAAGATAAAAATAATGATCATCTAATTCCCTATTTTCAGCAGAGACACTTACCTTTGTGGTGCCCAGAGATGATCAATAAAAGCCTTTCATCACAAAACCCAATAAGCAAGATCGAATTAGAGGGCAAGGCTCCAAAGAGACAAATAATTGGCACCCAAACCACCTTGTGATGTCAGAAACACAGTAATACATTTGCAGCTGAAGCTCATTGCTATTCATTGCTTGTCACCATTTCACCTCTTGCTTTTGCATCTGTAGCTTTCAAAAGCTAAATTCAGGAGCCTGCTGAGGGTGTGGTATTTATGTTCAACTTCCAAGGAAACCTTGAAGTCCTGCTTGCCATCTAATGCAGTCCAGTCTCAACTCAGAGCTAGAAACAAAGGCTGAACCTCTTTCACCAACCATATGATCAAGCAACCAAAAAGCATTTATTATATACTGACTGTGTACCAGATACTTTCCTAGGCTTTGGGAACAGAAAAATCCAAGCCAAAACAGTCCTAGTTCTTAAGGAGCATGCATTCAATAATGAGGACGCAATTACCTTTATAATTAAATATAAAATTAATATATACAGAAGAAATACAAAATACATGGACAGTAATTAAATGCAAGATAATTTGGAAGGGCAGGGAATGATAATTGGGGGGATTAGGAAAAGTTTCAGGTAGACTGTTAGCCTTGAGCTATAATTTGAAAGAAGATGTGAGTATGAGACAGCGGGGAAGATGGAATGCATTTCAGATGTATTGTGTGCTGGGGGGAAGCTCTGGACTGAAGATGGAGTGTTATATTTAAAGAGAGGCCAATTTGCTAAATCCTAGAGTGATGACAAAGGAATTAATTTATGATGACACTAGAAAAATAGGCTGGGTCCAGGCTTAGGAGGGCTCTAAAAGTCAAATAGGGGAGTTTTTGTTTCCTGGAGGCAATATGGAGACACTGATACTTACTGAGAGGGGGAATGGTATGGTCAGATCCACATGTGAGAAAAATTGCTTTGGCAACTGTGTGAAGTAAAGAGTGAAGAGACCAGAGAAAAAGTCAGGGAGGCAATTAGGAGGTCATTGCAATAGTGTGGGTGCATCTCTTCAATGGACCTAAACATGAAGTGATAGATTTCAAACCAAGTCCTTGGAGTCTGCAGATTCTTTGTGGGAGACTGAAATCAAACAAGTTGTACCTGCATTTGTTGTGAGATTATAGAATATTAGATCATAGAACATTATGGGTAAAGGGAAACATAGTTTTCATCCTTCTAGAAAAACTCTTTATTTTATAAATGAGGAAACTATAAATCATGTCCAAGAAAGGATCTTACTAAAACCATTCAATTAATTAATTAATCAAACAATTGACCAAAAAACATGTATTAGGCATCTATTGTGTGCTAGGTACCATACTAAGCTGTAAAAGCACTGGAAGTTGATGGCAGGGACTTGACTATAACATAGTTCTCCCAGATCTTGGCCATGTGCTCCCTGTTTCTATGAAACCACTGAGGAATCTCAGGGTCTTTGGAGGTTTGTTTGGATAAACCTGAGTCTACGTGACTGGAAGGCAGAAGCAATTTTTGCCTCCCTCTGTAAAGACTCCAATTTTCCCAGGTTCTATTTTGACTTAAAATGTTTCATGACAGGTTTATAGTATTAATTTCCTCTACTTCTGTGCTTATTCTTTATAAATGTTTTCTTTGAAGTATAAATCAAGTTGCTAGTGCCCGATAGTCCGGAATTTGGACAGATGACTTCAGGGAACATTCTATCCCAAACATACTGCAAATGATGGTTGTTCTCCATTGATTATCCACTATGACAGGCCATAATGTTCAAAGTCTTCTGAATGCATAAGTGATACCTTGATGAAAATAAGAACTAATTAATTAAATGATTTCTCAGTCTTGTGGCTGACATAATCACTTCTCTTTCTAATACATTTTGAGACTTACTGTGCAGAAGTTAATCCTGTTAATAAGATTCGATTTTCTTTTTGTTTTAATAGGATACTTCAAAATACTTATGATGAGACTAAGGTATATTTACTTTTCAATATTATTATTTTGTCTATGTCCTTAGGCAAGTGAAACAAGAGATTATATTCTTGAAGGAATGAAAACTATACCAAAAGTAAAAATGTCCATTTTTTTGTTTTTGTTTTTGTTTTTGTTTCTTTCTGAATCCATAGCTTATTAGCTGGGTGATTTGGGACAAATCAATTTACCTCTCTGAGGGTGAATTTCTTAATCTATAAAATGTGAGTTTTGGACTAGGTAGGCTCTGGGACCTCTTTCTGCCCTAACATTCACTATTATTGTTGTTCTTCTTTATTTATATTTATATGCAAAAGAGAGGACCAGCCAATGAGACTGATCATAAGAGTATGTGTAGTATGCTCTGTTGATGTGTTAACAACATGGATCTCATGTCATACATAAATATAATTTCTTACCTACATAAAAGTTGAAGTGAGAAGGTAGCCTTTTGACTGTCCCTTAAACCAGAAATGAGAATGACCATCAGCTCTGGGAATCCATATTCCCACTCCCACTCTGATGAGCTAGGTCCCCAGAGCATGACTATCTATATCCTCCCTCTCAGGGTCTTAAGAATATTCCTGAGAGTTTGGTATCTATTTTTCTAATATTATTGATAAGATCAAGCCCTCATCCTGTTATGCTCTCCTCAATTTCAATGACCAGTTATCCTATCTTACTTAAATCTTTGATATTGTATAGTGATTAGTACCTCATTATCATTTAACTGATTAAGAACAATTAGCTTTTATCAAAGAATATTTACTATGAAAACATAGCAAACAATCATTTCTCCTATCTTGGGTCACATGTACAAGGGAAAGAGCACAGGGCTTGGAATCAGAAAGACCTGAATTCAAATCTGACCTTAGACTCTCACTACCTGCGTGACCCTCAGCAAATTACTTAACCTTGATGTACCTCAGTTTCCTCATATTTAATAACAGTATAATAAAAGTACCTACCTCACAAGATTGTTGTGAAGATGAAATGATTTAATATATACAAATCACTATGCAAACCTTAAAGTGTCATATTGTTATAAAGTGCTAGTTGTTATCGCTGCTGCTACTGCTATTACTATTACTACTACTACATGGGAGGAGTGGATTTAAATTTAAAGTGGAATTTTGTATTTAATTTAAAGGTAATTGTGTCCTCATTGTTTCCTATTTGTGTCTCTTGAATGCATTATCATTTACAGCTCAGAAGGCTTCTCTTTTTCGTGTGGTAAGCAGCTCAGAAACAGTGTCTACCTATTCTCCAAAATCCACATGGGGACTGCATCAACAGACCACCGTGAAAATGGTCGTAAGAACTGGTTTCATTGGATGATCTTCCTGTTACTTATATAATTGGGATTTGGTGTAAGCCCTGAGAAGCCAAAGTGCCCAGTGAGGGCTGTGGACTTGGAATTCAGAACTATTCAATACACTAACTGAGTTAAGTTGCAAAATTAAATCCCTTCCCCTCCCCAGACACTCAAACATTGTTGGGGGAATATGCTCTGGGTACTGGGGCAGGGGGAGTGTTTGTGAATTCTTTTTTTTATACATACCTTTGAAGTAAATATTTCTCTGTAAAAGTTAATCTGATTATTAGATGTTCAGTGGAACTGGGCTGTTGGGGATACACTAAAATTGGAGCAACACTGCTGGTGGGGGCTTGAACCAATCACAAATACGAGGCATCCCTCAGTCCCCTTAAGGGTAACCCATGTGGGTACCTGGGGAGAAATGAAATGTAACATACCTGACCTCAGGCAAATGGGGGGACAGAAGAGTATTAGTTATTTATGGATTATCCCCATGCTTTACTGAGAACATAAAGGTCATTCACTGTAAGTTCCTTCTTCTGGACATCTCCAAACCCCTTGACATTGTCTCTCCATTCTTTCTTCCTTATTCAGGTAACTGATGATGCCATGACCTTTCACACTGTGAAGGCCAACGTTTTTCTAAATATAGGCTTTAATTTACCTTCTTCTATGTCCTCCAGTAGACTGACACCACAATTACTGTATTTACCCCTTCAATTTCTGCCTATCTACTGGGGACTTACTACTGCCTATAAACATACCCTCTAATCCATTTAAAAATCACACTCAAAACAAACAAAACAATTAAACAAACAAACAAAATTCACTTGATCCTATCATTCTCTTCATCATCTTCTATCTCTCTTCCCTTTCCTAGTCTAACTCCTAGAAAAATATCTGTCTCCTCATTTCTTCAACATCCTTTTCTATTGATCATGCCTCAACCCCTTGCAATTTGGTTTTCAACTTCATCACTCAACTGAAAGAACTCTTCATAAAGGAATCTATTACTTAAGGGTCAAATCTGTTGGCCTCTATCAGTCTTTGGCCTTCTTGACCGCCCTATTACATTTGATACTGTTGACTTTTGTCACCTTTTGGATACTCTCTCTTCTCTGGGGTGTTCTGACACTTTTCATTCTTGGTTGTCCTCCTACCTATATAATTGTTCCTCCTCAGTTTCCTTTGCTCAATTATTATGCACATACCACCTTCTAATGTGGGTGTCCCCAGGGCTCTATCCAGGGTCCTCTTCTCATCTTTCTCTATACTCTTTATATTGTTGATCTCATCAGGTACCATGTGTTTAATCACCCACTTAATATATCTATCTCCCAGATCAATATATAGAACTCTAGTCTCTCTCTCCTAAGCCCCACTCCAGCATATTTGGATATGTAATAGACTTTCCTAACTGGATGTCCCAAAGGCATCTTAAATTCAATGTCTTAAAAGGGAATACATTACATTCTTCCCCTCCTTACAGACCTTTTCAGAACTTCCCTATTTTGTTCAGGAGAACCACATCCTTCCACTACTACTTCCTCAACTACTTCCTGTCTTTCAGCCCAAATATCCACACCTTAATTAATCTTGTTAATTCTACTTCTACTTTTTGTTTTGTTTTATTTTGATTTCCTCCTTATCTCTACTAAAATGACCAGAACAGAAGTTACACCCTTGTTAACTCTCATCTGATCTATTCTGATAGTCTTGGAAATGGTCCCTTTCTCTACAATCATTCCGCCTTCTCTAATCCATTCTCCAGAGAGTCATTAAAATGATTTCCCTAGGGGCAGCTAGGTGGCACAGTGGATAGAGCACCATCCCTGAAGTCAGGAAGACCTGAGTTCAAATCCGGCCTCAGACCAAATACTTGACATGTACTAGCTGTGGCACCTTGGGCAAGTCACTTAACCCCAATTTGCCTCACCAAAAAAAAAAAAAATGATTTCCCTAAAGTATGGGTCTGACCATATGACTCCAAGCCATAAAGAAGCATCATTGTGTGTAGGGAGGAGGGGGATGGGAGGGAGGCTTATAAAAAGGAGTGAGGGGGGAACAGTTAGGTGACACAGTAGATAGAGCCAAGGAGCTAGAATCAGGAAGACTTGAGTTCAAAAAAGTCTCAGATACTGACAAGCTGTGTGATCTTGGACAAGTCACCTAATCTCTGTTCACTTCAGTTTTCTATCTGTAAAATAGGGATAATGATAGCACCTGACTCCCAGGGCTACTGGGAGGTCCAGTGAGATAATAACTGCAAACTGCATAGCACAATGCCTGGCATTGTATAAATGTTAGCTAGCTATTGTGATTGAGCAGCTAGGTGGCACACTGGATAGGGCATAGGTTGTGTTCAGAAAGACCTGAGTTCAAATTGACCTCAGATGTTTACTAGCTGTATGACTCCAAGCAAATCAATTATTGCCTCAGTCCCTCATTTGTAAAATGAGCTGGAGAAGGAAATGGCAAACCGCTCCAGGATATTGGCCGAGAAAATGCCAAATGGGGCCATGAAGAGTCATACATGACTGTATACCACCAATGATTGTTTAGTTGTTTGTATGATTGTTTACATAATTATATAATTCCTTAAAGTCTGTCAAGCAATTTACACACATCATCTTTCACTTTCTATCTTGGCCATCTCCTGCCAGAACCAAGCCCTGAAGGGTTTAACCTTCTGATCTCAGGAACTCCCATAGCGAGGTCTTCCTTCCCAGATTAATGAATGCCATATGTGATCTTCTTGATCACACCAGGCCTCCTACAACCATGCTTTACTTTATCCCTGTCACTTCTGCTCTTCTCTTCCCCATTCCTACACAGGGCTTAGCACAGCCACAGGACCCGGCACAACAAATGCTCATTGATTCATTGACTGAGGAGTTCTGGATCCACAATTGAATCAATACTGCCATTGGTTTTAGAAAAGGCTTGTCCATCTACTCCCTACAGCTCCACTCACAAATTCTGTAAACTTTTCTAATCAAAATACCCTCTCTGGCCACCACTCCAAGTTAAGTGTTAGATCCCCCTATGAAAGTGGAAGTGACTTAATATAGCCTTTCATTTTTACATGGTATTATCGGTACTTGGCAGAGTGCTTAGCACGTAGTAGACACCGAGTGAATACTTTTGAATACATTTATTCATCTAATTTTATCATCAAAATAATAACTATGAAGAAAAAGTGACATTTTAATATCTAATATATAGATAAAGAAATTAATGTTCAGAAATTTTATGTGATCTACCCTGTGTCACAAAGATGGTAAGTATCTCTTTCATAAGAAAAAGTATTTAAACCCCAGTGTTCTTTGCTCCAAGTCCAATGATCTGTTACTTTACCTTTATGATCCCATGATTAAAGGAGAAGGTATGGGGGTCTATCTTTTTTTAATTGGGTCCATGTTAATCATACTGTGCACTGTGTAATAGAGATCATCTTTGTATCGCACAATAGCACAATGTGGTCATAAGCATCTTATGTGGCGCTCACAAAAACTGCAGGAGGTAAGCAGAGTGAGGTAGGATATATATATATATCCTGAACACATATATACATATATGGGTCTTTGCCAAGATCACATAGAAAGGGGCAAAGTATAAAATCAAAATAAAACCACTTTCCCTGACTCCAAGTACAAGCTCTTTCTACCATATGAGGTGATTACTCTGTGATTTTAGTCCAATTTTTCTCAATCGGGATTATGGATATTGTTTTTGGAGTATTGGACCCAAAGGAAACCAACAACTGGTGTTGAACAACCTGACTACTTCGCACCTACAGAAAAGGATGCCACTTGATTAAAAAGTAAAGCAATTTCCTGGCATAGACAAGGCAAAGCCTTCAACAAGAGCTTCCAACGGCTAAACTTGTTAGTGAATTTAGATCTAGTGCTAAAACTAATTTTTCTTTCCTTTCACACATGCATCCAGCAATAGATAAGTACTATAGTCTTCATATAATAATATTTGCTAATATGTATCGTGTTTTCTGGTCACAAGTCACTTTACATAAACCATCCTATTGGTAATTAATGCAAGTATTGTTAAGCCCTTCTAATGATGAGGAAACTGAGGCTCAGAAGTATGAAGCACTACTGGATTCAATAATCTGAGAGGGGCAGATACTAATAAGTGGGAGGACCAAGAAAGGCTTCCTGAAGAAGATGATGCTTGACATAAGTCTTGAAGGGAAACAAAAAGACAGAGATGAGAAGGCAGGGCTTTCTGGCACAGCAATGTAATCATAATTTGGCCACTTAAATCCTTTGAGCCTCAGTCTCTGGATCTGTAAGATGGGGATAATAATACTTGTTCATCTTGCCTCAAAGGATTGTTGATGGTTCAATGAAACAGAAATTTACTTTGTAAATTTTATAAACAATCAAAATGGATTATCATTTTAATGTTCTCTTTATCTCCTATTACTTATTTCAAAGTGTTTCCACGAGGAAAGTATTTTGTAAAGAATAGAACAAATGTAATTAGTGAATACCAAAAGAGGAATTGTATAACGTAGAAGATCCTCAAAGCAACATACAGTCTGGGGTTGTGGTAGGTGAGGGCAGCCCAGATGCAGTCCTATTGCTGAAGCTGGTGAGATGGGTAAATTTCCATGATTAAAAAGCTCTGGTTTATTACCCTTCTGGGCCACACTTTCTTGAATAAATGGAATGGATTGAATGAACTCTAACATTATCTATTTCTAGTTCTAACTATGTATGTCACTTCTCTATGCAGTAAGTTCCAATGGACCTCTGCTACCTCTAGGATCAAATAAAACTCCTCTGTTTGATATTTAAAACTTTTAAAACCTGGGCCAACCATACCTTTACCTTCTTGGTTTTGCTTTTTTGTTTTGTTTTGTTTTTTTAATAATTCACACACACACATACTCTCTCTTTCTTTCTCTCTTTCACATACACACACACACACACACACACACACACACACACACTAATCCAACCAAATTTGCCTTCTTACTATGTTATACATAAGGTACTCCTTCTCTCTTATCTTTGCCTTCTGTCCTCCATGCCTGAAATGTTCTCCCTCCACATTTATACTTATGAAAATCACTATTTCCTTTAAAGCTCAGCTCAAGCATCATCTGTCTTAAATCTTTCTTGGTTGTCCCTGCTGTTAGGGCTTTTTGGTCAAAATGATCTCATGACTACTTTGTATTTAATTATATATGTTCATATTGTCTTTGCCAAACTATTGTGAACTCAAATGAAGACTTTTATTTTTTAATCCCATCTCCTTAGCACCTCACATCATGGCTGGTATGTAGCATATGTTTAATAATAATTTCTTGATTGATTCTGAGCTTTCAAATCCTATATCACAAGTACCCTCCCAGCTATAATGTTTTATGATCTGTGTCAAAGCAATCTCTTTCCTATATATTCTAACATTCTATGATCTTTTGTCCCATCTCTAACACTCTATACTCTATGGTGCCTGCCGACCCCAAGAATCTAAATTCTAACGTTCTGTAGCACCATATGATAATAGATTTGGAGCCAAAAAGGACCTTAGTAATCATATTCTAGACTAATCCATTCACTTTCCAAAAAAAAGGAAATTAAATCTCAGAGACTGACCTGAATATACACAAATAATAAATATCACAGATTCATTTCAAAGTCCACTGCCCATCATTCCAACTCCTTTTCTACCATGATCAGAGCTCTACTCATTCTCTATGTTCTTAGGGATTTTACAGTTTTAACAGTTGGCAATATAGTATTCTATGTTCTAAGGTCCTTGAATAATACTGTGATTATATGGTCCATTCACCCAGCAAAGGTGGGCACACTTTAACATATAGGTGAATTCTGGGCAAATCACCATTTTTTGCCTAGGATTATCTAGCAGAGCCTGCTTGAGGGCTTTGCAGACCAATATGTAAAACACACAATCCCTTCATCTCTACTCAAACCCATTTATTGGTATGAAATCCCCACTAGTGCTAGAGTTTCCTATGAGTGATGAAATGAGTCTCCATATCCTTAAACAAAATAACACTGTCTAAATCAAGCAAATGTGTTCTGTCTGGCACTATGCAACCAGAGTTAGAGTTCTGAATTAGGACAATTTTATTCCAATTTAAACCTATACTTTGCTATTTTATCTGGTTTAGAAATATGCTGATATTTGTTTATTTTCAATGCTCTATTGAACTGAAAACTTTCATTAATATTTGTGGCTCCGTTTTTTTTCCATAAAATTATCATAATGGATGGATTTACTGTTCTGAAACTGTAACCAAATTTTAATAATGAAGCCATTAATATATACCTTGGCTTGAGGGTATGTTATTGGTGACAATGTAATATTTGCTTTGAAAGTAGAAATCCCTAAACTAATATTTTTATATCTCCATGTAAAGTTGCAAAAATGTCTCCCCAGCTAGCTGCACATTGTTCTGTCTTGACAATTAGAGCTCTCCTACAGATGTTGTTTCTTTCTTCTCTTCTGAAAAAAAAGGACAAGATGTTTAAAATATAAAAGAAATTAATTATCAAGAGATCTTGAGACTTGAAGAAAATAATTTGGATGGGATTTCAATTTGAAAAGATTTCCTGTTCCTGATGATTCTTTAAGAAGCCTTTGGTGATTTTTTTCCCCTCCCTGAGAGGCAAGGCTACATTTACATTTAAATGGAACCACATATATTTTTGACAAAGACCGTATACTTACCTTCCCTAAAAGTGATATTTAAGAATAGAAACATAATATCTCTTGGTCCCACTTTGTCTTTTCTAGGAAGAAAGAAAAAAGAAACAAAGGAAGGAAGGAAGGAAAGAAGGAAGGATATCCACTGCTGTGTTATGAATCCTGTCTCACTGAGCTACCACCAAAGTACTTTCTGAGATAGCATATCAGAAGCACATAACAGGAAATGTAGAAGGGAACTAACTTATCTACTTTAATTAATTTCATGTGTGTGTTTGTTGTTATTGTTGCTGTTGTTATTTGTTTTTATTTTTAACAGAAGAAAAAACCAAGGCTAAGAGAGAGATGAATCTTGTACAAAGTAATACTACTACTACTAAATTTCAGAAGCAAGATTTGAACCCAGTCATTTGGATTCAAGTTCAATGTTCATTCCACTCTGCTCGACTTCCCCACCCAATAAAGAAATAAGCATAAAACTAACCTGCTTATAGAATCATAGAATTTTCCAGTGGGATATGGGGTTACCGATCACTTTTCCACTCCATTATTTCACAAAGGAAGAAGCTAGGACTCAAATTGGGGAATAAGATTTATTCTAGGCTGCAAGGCTAGGTAGTAGGAGAACAGGAACCAGGAACCTAGCTCTCTCAACTGCAATTTCAAGCGTTCATGCTATGATTCTACCAAGCCTCATGATCTTATTCTCTTTTTTTCCAAAGGTAGACTACATGTGGTCCAGATGTAAACAGTGAAATCATTGATCATACTCTTGCTCATTTTTCTGTTGGTAGGGCTTATCATGAATTTCAAGTTGGCATTTTTCCTAATTAAGGTTATTAAGTTTTAATGAGTTGGTAAAAGCATGTAAGTTGCAGTAGACACATTTCCTATATCCTGTGGCCAACGGGAGTAAACAGAAATTGCAGTAAAAGAAGCCCTAGATTTGGAGTCAGAGGAGCTGGATTTGAATCCTGTTTGGAGAATTTACAAGCTGTATGACCTTGGACAAGTAATTTAACCTTTCTTATCCCTTTTGCATCATAGGATAGCTTTTCATAGACACGAAGCTAGAAGGGAGCTTAGAAGCCGTTGAATCCAATGCCTTCATATAATAGATAAGGAGAAATTAAGTGACTTACTCTGGATTACACAGCTAAATATCTAACGAAGGATTTGAACTCAGGACTCTATGCCTAATTATTTATCCTCTGTACCACCTTGCTGCCTATTTATTCATCTATAGAGAGTAAGAGACTAGGTAATCTCTGTTTCTTCTAACTCCAAACCTATTACCTATATTTACCAAAGATGTATTCCAGGTCTAAATCTTACATTTACTATTTTTGTCAACATTTTCATAAACTAGAGATATAAACAAAGCCCTATTTCACACGTCTGATAATTGGTCCTTCCTTTTTTGGTTGTCATTGTTCTTTAGAGTATAATAATTAGAATCACGAGTCCTGAGTTCAAGTCCTTTCTCATTCCTATAAACATTTACATTTGTGCATGTTACTTAACCCCTGTGCGTCTCATGAAATCAAAAGGTTAGTTTAAATCAGGGGTCCCGCAAAAGGATTTGCAAAGCTCTTCTGATGTCCAAATCTAGCCCATCTCTGTTTTGTATGTCCCAGCAGCTAAATTATATTATATTTACAAAGGAATATATAAAAAAACAACAACAATAACAAGATATTTTTAGCTTGTGGGCTTGACAAAATCAGGTGTCAGATGGATTGGGCCTTCTGGCCACAGTTTATTGATTCCTGCATTAGATATTAGAAGTCTCTTCCAAATCTAACATTCTATGATTCTATGGTCTATAGAATGGAATTGATAATAAATATCTCTTTCCTCTGGGATTTTGTGTTTCTAGTTAGAGGAAAATCATTCTCTACATCAATGGGCAAATTTCAAATTTTCAATGAATCCTCATTTTCTGTAATATGAAATGTGTCCACATAGAACACAATGGGATGGCATGAAAAAAAAAGCATCAAAGAGTATTGAACATGAGAGTTGTACAATGTAAAATAATTAGAAAGGGGGGGATTTTTAAAAAAATAGTATATAAAATTTAAATTTACTTTTCTAGACCGTTTTTTCTTCACACAATAGTAAGAGGCAGAGAGTCATATATGTAAATATTGTTTAAATTGGATTTTCAGGATCTAATGAGACAATGGTCCACATTCAACATCCATATCCTGAACTATTCCTTTGAAACCTACTGAGTCCTCTTGGTAATAGTATGTGGCAAAGCCAAGACTCTATTCATTTCTGGTAAGTGTAATTAAATTAGTCTCAAAAATAAGTTTATCTTACCAATGCAGTAACCATTCCAAAACATCAGAGGACTAACACCAAAGCATGCCTCAATTTGGAGAGATGGTGATACAAGGCATGACATAAGATATTCATTGTCACACAAGGACAAAGCACTGATTTGTTCTGCTTTACTGAATTAATTTGCTAGAAATGAGCATTCTATTGTTTGGTGTACAGTCATTGAGAAGTGTTAGTGATGTTTACCAAGAGAAAAACATTAAAATTGATAAATATCAATGTGAATAGCAAGATGACAGTTTAGGCATGTTCTATAGCATTCACTGACTTAAAAAAAAAGGAGTGGGGACAAAATTCAGCTGAGATTAGTCCTACCCCTCAGACTCCAGAAGCTACTTAAAGCAAGCACTTAGGCTGGTAAAAAACTAAATTCCCCAATGCAGGAGGAAACTGAGTCAACTTTGTAATCTACAAAACAGAACCCACTGTCAAAGGGGAAGAATCAGAAAAGTGAGTCATCAGAGGATAAAAAGAAAAAAAAATTCAAATTAAGTTATTTGAAAAGGAAGAAAATTCAATTAAAAAGAGAGAGAGCACAAGTAGATAAATCAATAGAAAGGAAATTAAAATTGGATGGATGGATGGATGAGTACTGAAACATCAAAAACATTCTAAGTTTCTCCAAATCAATATTACAAGAAAAAAGAAATTGAAACACCTGATTAAATACCAAATTGTAGAATTCCAAGAGAGCACTGAACAAAAAACAAGATGTTTTAAAATGGTTCAAAGAGGGGCAGCTAGGTGATGCAGTGGATGGAGCACTGGCCCTGAAGTCAGGAGAACCTGAGTTCAAATCCTGACTCAGACCAAACACTTGACACTTACTAGCTGTGTGACCCTAGGCAAGTCACTTAACCCCAATTGCCTAAAAAAAAATCCATAAATAAAATGGTTCAAAGAGAAATGAAAACTATGAAAGATTAAGTGGAAAAGGACAAATAGCAGAACTTATAGCTTGCATAGCAGAAATAAGTTGCAGAGGAGAAATATTTGAATTCAAGACTCATCAAAAAAGAAAAAGAGAGAAGAGATTTGAAATGTAAGTATAATGAAGGGAAGGGCCATCTTGAAGAACAAAAACAAAAAGCAATGATGTTAAAAAAAAAAAAACAGAAACAACAATGCATGGTATCTATACAAACAAAAGCCATTGACCTCAAAGACAAGTTGGCCAAAGACAACTTAAATATCGTGTTTCCCAAAAGAATATGATCAATTGGAAGACATCAATATCATAATTCAAGAAATATTAAAAAATAACTGCCTAGACTTACTGCATATTGAAAACACAGCACCAATTAAAAAAACTTCAGATTACCTCCAGAATAGTCAATAAGCATTTATTAAATTCCTACTATGTGCCAAATACTATACTAAATGCTGAAAATACAAGAAAAAATATCCTCTGCTCTCAAGGAGAAGACAGCTCATTAAAAGAAACTGGAAAGCAAGGGGGCTGGGGATATGGGTGAAAAAATACATAATGAGATTCCTCTGCTTGTTACCCTCCTTAAATGGAAGATCTTTCAGGCAATCTTCATGTCCACTCCACCCCATGTCCATTCCAACCTCTCTAATCAGAGGGAACGAGTGGCCCCAGGGGCAGAGGGTGTTGAGGAAGTAAGAGTTTCAGAGTTGATGTGATTTTGCAACTATAGACCCTGAAAAAAATCTGTGAGTCCATAAGGCAAATAAAGATAAAATAAACTTTACATTTTAATCATCAAAACCCATTTTAGTCAAACTTTAAAATTCCAGTGCTTACAATTTTTTCAAGCACTCTGGAGAAAGGCCTTCAAACATAAAGTCAAAGGAAATTCAACTACTTCAAAAGTATTCTGAACCCAGTAAGACCTACATAATGGAATGGAATTATATATTGCAAAAAAACAGTGGAGTACAAGATGTGACCCAAGATGACAAATCTTAAAAACTGAGCCTAATAACAAAAATATAAAATATGGATGTTCAATAAGCGAAGAATTTGAGACATTACTATAAAATGAAAGAAAAAAGTGAGCAAAATAGTTGACTTGCAATCATTCCACACTACAAAAACACAAGAAATATAAATAATTAGAACTACCAAGGAGAGAATAAGTGATGAAAAAATTATGCAATTTCTAAACATTATTAAAAAAAGTGAAAAAAGATTGACCTAAGGAGGTGTCATTAAGAAATATTTTGTTAAAAGAATTAAGAGAATGCTTATTTTTAAATAAACAGAGACTTGCATGAAAGCATAATTTAAAGAAATAGTAGAAGTGACAGGGAAGAAGCAGGCCTGAAATACCATGGACTCAACCCTAGAACTGCCTACTGGTCAATCAGTACGTTTAAAAATATGTTTTTTGAAATTATGTAATAAAACAAGCATTTTCATAATACAGTAAAATTAAAAAAAAGTTGATTGCACACGAAACTGCAAATCTATGATATACAACTTGCTATTGCTTTTAATATATAATAAAGTTATCATGTAAATTTATTTTTCCCTTTTTTCTTCCCCCCATGCTAGAGATGACTACGATTAGACACACACACACACACACACACATACACACACACACATAGACACACATGGTAAATCCATGCATTTTGTATGACTAAATTGCAAAATAAAAGAGTATATTCATGAGAAAAAGGAAGGTAGATAAAAGAAATGTATGATATATCCTAATTGAATCTTTGGGTGAACAACCAAGGGAAAATGACTCCTGATGTGTCTGAACCATAATGGGAGTAAAAGTCAATAAACATGTATTAAGGACCTACTTTGTACCTGACCTTGTGCTAAACACTGGGGATATAAAGAAAGGCAAAAGACAGTCCAAGAAGCTTAGTTTAATCTGACAGAAAGTGTGCAAACAACTATGCACAAATTAACTGTACACTGGATAATTTGGAAATAATCAAGATAATCAACAAAGGAAAACTGTTAGAATTGAGGATCTTGAAAGGCTTTCTGTAGAAGGTGGAATTTTATTTGGGACTTGAAGGAAGCCAAGGAAGCCAGTAGACAGAGAATATGCCAGGCATGGGGCACAGTCAGTGAAAATGCCCAGAGTCAGGAGATAGAGTATCTTGTGTGAGGAACAGCAAAGTGGTGGGCGGCACTGGATTGTAGAGTAGATGTAGGGGAGGGTGTAAGACTAGAAAAGGGAGGGCAGGTTATAAAAAGCTTTCAATGCCAAACAGAAGAGTTTAAATTTGATACCGGAGGTAATAGGGAGCCATTAGTGGTGGGTGCGTAAAAGAAGTAAAGGGGACATACACAGGAGATGTTACTAAAATAAAATTGATAGGAATTGCCAACAGTTTGGATATAAAGGGATGGCAGAGAATGAAGAGTTGAAGATGACACCTAAGGCCTAGGACACCAGGAGGATGATGGTACCTCCAATAGTAATAAGGAAATTAGAAAGACAGGAATGCTTTGGGGGAAATAATAAATTAATTTTGGACATGTTGAGTTAAAAATGTCTCCAAAACACCTAGTTCAAGTTGTCTGAAAGCTAGTTGGAAGTATGAGATTGAAGGTCATCAGAAAGATTAGGGATAGATAAGTAAATTTGAGAATTATTAGCATAGAAATGATCATTTAATCCATGAGAGTTGATGAGATCACCAAGTGAAACAATAGGGAGAGTTAAGAGAAGTGGTCCCAGAACATAGCCCTGCAGTTAGGGGCTATAAGGTCCTACAAGGGAATGGGAAAGTTGGCATGAGGGAGGAATTAAAACATGGGGAATTAAAGGGAAAGGTCTAAACCAAATAGAAGAAGGCATATTACTGAAAAGCCCTCCAATGGGGGAAGAGATAACATGTCTATAATGGGGAATGGGGACCTTATGAGTGATCTAACATGATTAAGTTGGTACGTAACAATATACCTTCCTCTGAGAGAGCATTACACCTTCATGGACATCTGACACTAGGAGAAGAGGAATTAGAGATCCTAGGGGCAAGTGGAAACCAGAAGGAGAATATATGGAACCATAGATGATATCATATGGGAAATGGGAAGGATAAGGATCACAGGCAGGACAAGGAATAGAGTTGGACTGAAGGGTAATTTGTACCATGGGGAAATGCTTTTATCTTAATTATTTCCATCCTAAATTGTTACCGCTAAGAGTGTGACACAAGATAAAAATAGGAAAATGGGGCATAATCTGCAAAGGCAAAATCATAGAAGTTAGTTAGAAGTGCCCAAACTTGTTATTTTCAGATTCTTTTATTCCTTAAGGAATACAAAGAGACTAAATAAGGAATAAACAAAGTTATTGACAGGAATTAAACAAACAAAATATTTAGAATTAACAGAAATGGATAATAACTAATGAAGAGAATAAGGTATGGATAGAAAAAAGTACTAAATAGAAAAAAAATAAAAACTCACACATATAATAAGCTTGGGGAAAAAAGAGAGAGTGGGGAATATTTTGTAATAACAACTCAACTAAAAGTGAAAATAAAGAAAAGAGTGGAGAAGCATTGTACAAACTAAATTAAAGAAAGGAAGAAAGTCAATAAGGTATCACTACAAAAGTAGTATCTGGTTTAACAAACAGGAGTACAAGATGAGAGGAGACGAAGAGTCTAATCAGACAGGTTGCATCAAATTAGGTATAGCAAATTAATTGGATAGAGAATACACTGACCTAAAAAAAAAAAAAAGATAAGGCAACAAAAATAAAACATCCTAAAAATAAAATTAAAAAGTTGTTAGAGAGTTGACAGAAACATAAATATGACTCTCATTAGTTTAAATTTGAATGGTTCAAACCACTCAACTAAAAAAAAAAAAGAGAGAGTGACACATTGGATAAGAAAATAAAATCTTGTCATTGGGAATAGGTAATGTTAAAGAGGATGTAGAAAGAATAGTCCACTATGGAATGTTGTTTGAACAGTAAATAGGTATAACCATTCTGGAAAATAATTTGGAATTATGCAAATAAAGTGGCTAAAATTTCCAAACCCCTTGATGCTGAGATTCCCATTGCTGTTATATACTCTAAGGAGATGACCAACAAAAATAAAGTCTCCATATTCAACATAATATTTATATCTCTATAGTTTGTTAATAGAAGTAAAAACAACAACTTGGAAATAAAATTGATATCTATTACTTTTGTAATAGTTAAACAAATTTATGATTCTTGAATGTAAGGGGATACTACTATCCTATATGAAATGATGAATATTATGAATACAGAGAAGAATGGGAAAATTTAGATGAATTAACACAAAGTAAAGTAAGCAGAACAAGGAAAACAATATACCCCTTGCTTACTACAACATAAATGGAAAGAGCATTAACCACAAAACAATTAAAACAGAAGTTTGTGAAATTACAAAGACCAAGCTTGACCCAAAAAGAAATACGAGAAAATATTCCTAACCCCCACATAGCTGGGAGATCCACAGGTCTGGAAAACTGCTTATTCCATCAGATTTTTAAATGTGTTGGTTGATTTTGTGGATTTTTTCTTCTTCTCTGTTCTAAGGGAAACCTTTCAGAGAGGGAAGAGGGTTGGAAAAAGGGGAAAATGAAAGTGATGTAAGCAAAAACATCAATAAATATCTATTAAAATACTAGTTATCTACTGTGTACAGTGTACTAAACTTGAGGCATGGCAGTTTAGTGGAAAGAGAGACTCCTTGTAGTCTCAGAATCAGGGGAGAAATTCTTTCAGTTTCTGCCTCTGATAATAGCTAAATGACCATAAGCTATTATTTAACCTTTAAAAATCACAGGGCAAGTTGAGTCAAGTCAACAAACATCCATTAAGTACCTACTATGTGCCATGTCCTGTGCTAAACCTTGGGCATCAAAAGAAAACCCAAAGCAGCCCCTACTCTCAAGAAGGTCACTGTGTATTGGAAGAGACAATATGCGAATAACTGTACAAACAAGATACAGGCAGGATAAATTGGAAGCAATCTCAGTGGGAAAGCTCTAGCATGAAGGCAAATCAAGAAAGGCTTCTTGAAGTCTTTGCAGAAATATTCCTGCAACAAGAGTAATATCGCCAGCCTCGCAGGGTTATTGTGATCAGATGAGAGTTTTCATGTAAATTGCCTTGCAAACCTTAAAGTGTTATAAAACTGGCAACCTTTATTACTAGATGTTGGAACAGATACTAGTTTTAGGTAAAACATGGCCCCTGCTCTCATGGAACTTACAGGCTGGTCGAGAGATAAGGTAAACATTGATAAAGAGGATTCATAGGAGAAATGATAACTATCTTTAAGTATTTGAAAAAACTACATGGAGGAGGAATTAGGCTTGTTTTATTTGACTCCAGAAGGAGGAAGAAGCAAAACATGATAAATATGTTACAGGGGTGCAAAATCTGCTAGTGGGAGATTTATAGGGAGAAAGAACTGCTTCTAACTGGAGAAATCAGGGAAAGCTTCATGGAAGAAGTAGACTTTAAGTTAAGCTTTAAGAATAGCTTGAATTATGGAAATGTTTTTTGCGGGACTACGCATGTATGACCTATATCAAATTGCTTGCCTTCTCAATGAGGGGGGCAGGATGGGAAGGGAGAAAGGGAGAAAATTTAGAACTCAAAGTTTTGAAAACAAATGTTAAAAATTGTTTTTACATGTAACTGGGGAAATAAAATAATAAATGAATAAAAAATAAAAGAATAACTAGAACAATAGCAGGCAGAGAGCACAGGACTTTCAAAGCATTGGAAAATGGCGGGGGGGGGAGGCACAGGTAGAAAATATGGAGAATTCTAGTTTTGCTAGGAAGAGAGTGCAATGAAGAGGAACAGTTTGGATTAAGGCTGGAAAGGTCAAGTTAAACCAAATTGTGGAGGGAGTTAAAAGGAGTTTGAATATCACTCAACTGAAAAGGAATCATCAGGGATTTGGAGCAAAACAGACTGGGATCTGTTCTGTGCATAAGGATAAATGGGAGTAGGAAAGAGAGAGAAGGGAAATTTACCCATTAAGATGATATTGAAACAATCTTAGTGTTAATGAGGTCCTGAACCAGGGTTGTAGCAGTGGGAAGATAGTGGAGGGTGTATTCTTCCATCTTCTACACCAACTCCGGATTCTCTGGACTTCACGGTGTATCAGCAGACTTCCCATTCTGGAAGATTCCAATGCCTTTGCATCTCCCTCCTCTGATTGGTGAATGCCTCTGGAAACTTTATGTTGAACAAGAGCCCAAACTATCCATGTTCACACCTTCATTACCTTCATTGCTGTCTGACTCCATGGGACTTGGTGGACTTCTCCATCACGTACCCACATGGGTACTTCCCTCCCCCTCGTTTCATCTCTCTTTTATATTTTGTCTTCCCATATGAGAATATGACCTCCTTGAGAACGTGCATGGTTTTTCTTTTTCCCACTATTTCTATCCCCAGTGCAGGGTACTTGGCATCTAATAACTTTGCTTGTTGAATGGCTGGCTGACTATATTAGAGAGATTCAGTTAGCTATGCACAGAGTATAATGTTCTTTACTGGAGATAGTAAGACTGAGTTCAAATCCTGCCTAAGGTATCTACTAGCTATGTGAACATGTGACTTGATCTCTCTCAGCCTTCATTTCCTTATCTGTAAAATGAGAGTTGTTTGATTTGACAATTTTGTAAGGTACTTAATAGCCTTATAGCTATGATATTATGAATTATGAAAAGAAAGTGGGAACCACATTGTGGAAGACTTAAATTGCAAAATTAGAGAATTTAAATTTTATTTTAGCAGTAATAGGGAGCCACTGAAGGTTTTTTGTTTGTTTTATTTTTGTTTTAAGTAGGGAAGTAATATATCTAGAGGTCTGTGTCTAAAAAGGTTTTATTTTTAACTTCTGGTGTAAAGAATGTTTGCAGGAAAGTTGAATTGGAGAAGAGAGATATCAGAGGTAGGGAAATGGATTTGGAGGCTATAATAACAGGCCTGGATTAGAGATAAAGAAGGCCTGAATGTAGGTAATGGTCATATTAATGAAAATAGAAGAAGCTAGGATGCACAGTGGATAGGTCACTGGGACTAGAATTGGAAAGACCTGAGTCCAAATCTCTCCTCAGACAGCTACTACCTGTGCTATCCTGGACGAGTCATTTAACCCCTCTGGTTCAGTTTCCACATCTGTAAAATGGGGATAATAGTAGTACCTACCATACAGAGTTGTTATGAGGATCAAATGAGATACTATTTGTAAAAAAATGATTAATACAGTGCTTGGCACATAGCAGGTGCTTAATAAATGCACATTTCATCTCATTTCATAAGGTGCAAGAGATATTGTAAAGGTAACTTCAAAAGTATTTGGCATCTGATTGAATGTGGGGGTAAGGGAGAGATAAGAGTCAAACATTACGCCAAAGTTTCACCCCAGGTTACCCAGATGATGGTAATCCATTTAAAAGAAGCTCAGAAAGTTGAAGGAAGTGAATGTTTAGGATCTAAGATGGTGTATTAAGTTTTGATTATGATGCCATTGAGGTACCATAGAGAAATCCAGACAGAGATGCCCAGCAAGGAGCAAGCAACGCAGGACACTAGTTCAGTGGATAGATTAAGACAGGACACACGGATCTGGAAGTCATCTGGAAGAAAAGTTAAATGAACTCATCAAGGAGGTGAGATGGCTAAGGAAAAGTCTGCAGAGAGAAAACAGAAGGGTCCAGACCAGAGACTTTGGGGATCACCATGCTCAGGAGGGAGGAGGTGGGAGGAAAACTAGCAAAGATATAAGGTGAGCAAGGGGAAAGGGTGGTAACAGATACAAAGAGAGAAGAGACTATCCAGGAGGAGGTATCTAAAAGGTATAGAAAGTTCAAAGAAAACGAGACCTGGGAAAAACCCATTGGGAGATTATCAGTAATCTTTGATAGAGTAGGTTAATTACATTGGTGCTATCAGAAACCAGATAGCATGGAGCTGAGGAGTAAATAGGTGATGAGAAAGTGAATGCAGGGTAGATTTCTAAGGAATTTAAAAACAAAGGGAGTATAGCTATGGTATTACAACTTGAATGGAGTGGAGAAAGATGGCAGGTTCAAGAGAAGGCTTTTTGAGGAGAGGGAAATGTAAGCATGTTCATAGGCAGCAGGAAAAGATTCAAAAATAGAGATAAAAAGTATTGTGTTGTGTGTGTGTGCATGTGCTTTTCCAGGTCAGATTTTTGGAAGTAAATGGGCAACATTTGAGCCCATATGGCACCTCCATTTTGTCCTGGAAATACAGTCTTCAGAAGAAAAATACTTGGCAGTTTTAATGAATGAGAAACACTTAGTTTTGATTTTGAGCTTGTATTATTTATAAATGTGGTTCACACAAACGGAAAACAGAGAGGAGGAACTTAGACAGGGCTGAGTCAGACTGTGCTTCATTCACGATCACATGGAAATCTGACAAGAGTGTAATTTGCATCTGAGAACAAAAAAAAACAGATGAGGCTGCAGTTTATTTTTCTGAAGAGAAAGAACAAAAGAGAACCCCCAAAATAGCTGAGCAGATTCAGATATACAGGGGAATCTGAGTCTCCCGTAGCCATTACATTGCTTAATTGCTGAGGTCAAATTTTACAATTAGAAATTTCACGTAAGAGCATCCTTTACTGCACCCCATAACTCTTTTATATATGCAAACCTCATTCCTTCCAGTCTCTATTTGACCTGGCAAATTCTTTGGGACAACATTACAAAACCATTTAACAATGTCAAGGATGTGAAATTTGAGCTAATTCTTAGCATAATTCAGTGACAAATAGCTGTATTTTGGCTAAAACTCAGTTGTTCAATTCTCTCAATTCAGAGATAGAAAGTAACGGTGAGACATTTTCAGAGTTAGTAATTCTTTGGAGAGGCATCAACAAATCAATAGTCAACAAGTTGTTATTAACCACTTAACTGTGTGCCAAGTACAGTGCTAAGATAAAAAACAAAGAATGAAACAATCCTTTCTCGCAAGAAATTTTACACATTAACAAGGCAGAGGAGTACATATATTAATAAATATAAACTACACTGTAAAGAGAATATTTGCAAAGTGCCTTAGGAGGGAGGGCACTAGCTGTTGAAGGGATCATGGAAGGAAAGGAGAAGGGAATAAACAGTTCTATAATATCTACTATATTCCAAGTACTCGATTAAGCATTTTTTTTTTCTTAATCTCATTTGATCCTCACAATATCCTTCTGAATAGTGATCTTATTATTTCCATTTTACAGTTGTGGAAACTGAGATAGAGATTAAGTGACTTGGTCAGGGTCACACAGCTAGGAAATATCTGAGGCCAAATTTCAACTCTGGTTTTCCTGACTCCAAGACCAATGCTTTATTCACCAGCTGATGACGGAGTCGGGAAAGGTTTCTTATAGGAAGCGACATTTCATCTGTTTCTTGACGGAAGAGAGATTCTACAAGGGGGAGGTGAGGAAAGAGTACATTCCAGGCGTGAGGAACAGCCAAGATAGTGACATGAAGAGAGAAGATGGAATGAGCTGGGTGAGGAATAAAAGGCCAGTTTGGATATATTGTTGGTGATGGTGGGGGGGGGGGCGGGGGGGGGGGGTTGGGGGGGGGATTATATATAAAAAGGCCAGGAAGACTGACTGGGATTAGGTTGTTTACTTATCTATAAAATGAGAGGATTGTAGTAAATGGCCTGTGAGGTCCTTTCCAGTTCTAGATTTTTTAAACTATGAATTTCTTTTGTCCTCAGTTTCCCTATCTATAAAATAAATGGAGGCAGCCAGGTGGTACAATGGATAGAGTGCTGGGCTTAGGTTAGAGTCATGAAGACCTGAGTTCAAATATTGCCTGAGACAATTACTAGCAGTGTGACCCTGGGCAAATAGCTTCACCTTTTTCAGACCTAGTTTTCTCATATGGAAAATGAGCCTAATTTCACCTCCTTTGAAGTGTTACTGTGAGAATTCAAATGATTTAATACATTTAAAGTGCTTTGAAAACCTTAAAGTATGTAAACACAATATACATATATAGACATATATACACATATATGTGTGTAACATGTAAAGTGCTTTGAAAATCTTAAAGTGTATACACACATATACATCTTTGTGTGTATGTGCATACAAATCCATATGTTACTATTATTGTTTTTTGGATTGAATTTAATGGTCTCTAATCCTATGGTGGCCAATCTTCCCCATATTTACCCTTAGGAGGAAAAAAATAATATGTTATACTTGTATAGAATTTATGGCTTAATTTACATCTGAAGGATTCTTAACTTTTTTGTGTGTTGTGGGTCCTTTTGGCAGTGTAGTGAAGCCTATGGACCCCTTATCAGTATAACTACATGTATTTGTGTAGGTATAAATTATGTGCACACATATGTTATGTATGTATATATGTGTATGTACATGTATGTATACATGCACACATGTGTGTATATGCATGTATCTATCTGTATACGTGTATGCATGTGCACGTATGTGCATGTATGTGCATGTATAATATATATATGTGCACACATGTATTTATGGATACATATTAAAATACCTGAGATTACAAAGGAAATTAATTATATTGAAATAGTTATCAATACAGTTGATACAAATACTGAAATATGAGTGTTTTTAAGATCCCAAACCCCAAGTTGATATTCCCTTTTAAGCCCAATCCCTTCTTTTTAATGATGAAGAAGCAGAGACTGAAAAGCATAGTGACTAATGGCGAAGTTAGCTAATTCATAAGATTACAGAGGTACAGTTGGAAGGATTCCTCGGGAGCCATCTCGTCCAGGCCTCTTATTTTAGTAATGAGTAAACTGAGGCCTACGAAGTTTAAGAGACTCGTTCAGGGCCACCACGAGTGAATGTCAGACGCAGGATTTGTACCAGAGTCCTTGGCCATTAGAATCAGCTCTCCCTACACTAGAGCTAAGATATCCCTCCAGCTCTACGGAGCCGTAATCCAATACTTCAGCAGTCAGTGTGTTTTAAACAGAATCAGTTTACATATTCCAATGTGGCCTTTGGGAAACCATGACTTCTTGGACAAAAGTTCCTATTTAATATTGCCAGGTGTCATTTTCCCAACAGGTCAGAATTGGATATGGGCTTCTGGATCACTGTGCATAATTCAGAAAGTTGCTTTTTCTAAATACTTGGGGATAAAAATAACATGTGGACAGGGTCTTTGGGAAGTAAATCCTAAGAGGTTGGAAAAATGCAAATATGAGTCTACCCTTCTCAATGAGATTAGTGCTTTGCTGTCATTTGTTATTCAGAATCGATTTTTATAGAAATTACAATGTGATTAATTTCTAATTAAGACTCTTCCAATGGTTGGGCATGGCCCAGTTAAACTCTTATCTTGCAGGCATCAATCTTTTATAATGCTACTGGAAACCTTGGCAAGGGCTTCAATTTTATAAGTAAAAATAAATTAATTAGGGCATTAAATTTAAACAATGCTTTTAGCTTCCTTCCTGGTTCATGTCTGCATAACAGAATGTAAGAAAGCATAGTCCTAGTAACTCATTTAAAGTGATTCTCTGAAGATTTCGAATTACTTTTCCTATTCTGTTCATTTATAACTAGTTATTTGATTGAATGTCTAATGTCCATGGCCAAATAATTGTTATAGCTTGCAAGCACATAGTACTTTTCTATTTCAAAATATTCTACAAATACTGCTCACATTTCTATTGAATTTTAAGGTTTTTTATAATATTTTTGCAATAGAATCTAATATTATTTAGGGCAAGGATTATCATTTTTTGGTCACTGTGTTACCAGAATCTTGCACATAATTGGCATTTAATGAATGCTGGTTTAATTGAATTTAATTATACTGTGAAATAAAGCAAGAATTATTATTCCCATTTCAGAGAAGAGGAAATTGAGGTGAAAGAACTGATACAACATGCCAAGGAATGGTTTTCCAACTCCAGGTCTATTGTTTATCTTCTTCCTACAGGGGTCAGCAAATTATGACCTGTGGGCATAACCCTGAGTGGTTCGTGAAAAATAATTTCTATATTTTTAAATAAAAACTTTATTGTATTCAAAAAAATTGGAAAAAAATTCTTAGGGCCATAGTTTTCTGACTCCTACTTGAAAGCATATTCTCTCCGAAGCTCTTACCTGATGGCAAAGAACTAGAAAATGAAGGGAGGCTCATCACTTGGGGAATGGCTAAATAAGTTGTGGTATACGATTGTGATGGAATCCTACTGTGCTGTAAGAAATGATGAGCAGGTTGGTTTTAGAAAAACATGGAAAGACTTACATGACATAATGCAGAGTGAAATGAGCAGAACCAAGAGAACATTGTACACAGTAACAGCAATATCGTTTGAATAGTAATTGTGAATGATTAAACTATTTGAGCAACACGAATATTCAAATCAACTAAGTTCTTATGGAGGAAAATGCTATCCACATCCAGAGAAAGAAGTGATATATGGAAGTATGGGTTGTGTGATTCCATGTCTGTAACTCTATCAAATGTTGGCCTTCTCTAAGTGGGGGTTGGGAGGAAGGGATGGAGACAACTCAGAACTCAAAGTGCAATAAAAATATTTTTAAAAAAAGAGATATTACCTGAGCTTATGAAATCCCAGTGGGCTGATAGAACGGAAACTGAGATCTGGACCTAGGGCAAAAATGCAAGTTGCCTGACTAGAACTATAGGGGTCAGCACAGCTGAGGCAATTGAGACTTGGATCAGCCAATAGAGCAAGCCATTCTTGGAGCTACATCAGCGGGTAAAACAGAGGGAAGACACCTTCTTCTCTCCCATTTAATCATTCCAGGTTGATAGATAGTCCTGATTGCTGAAAAGGAAACTGAGGTATGGGAATTTCTTCTGCTAATCCTTTAACCACCTCAGAAACAACAGTGGGAGGAGTTTGCTTTCATTTCATTAAAGTGTCAGAGACGCTTCTCCCATCATTTCTGCCCTATATGATAAAATTAACAGGGGACGATTTTGCACACTGGTCACCTCTTGTTCCTTACAACCTTGCAGAGACATGAGACAGGTGCAGTTTGATGTTGCTGTTTGCAGCACCTGTAACGTCACCTGAAAAACATACAAAGGACACACCTCATCTGCATCTATCATCAGAAAAACAACAAAATATTCCTCAACCCATAAATACACCGTTTCTTCAGATCACCACTTTATATTACCTAAAAAAGTATATATATAGCTAGTAAGAGGTTTGCTAAGTTAGGATTTGAAAATGTCCTCCTGATTCCAAGTCAAGTCCAGCACTGCTTTTACTCCAGGAAGAGTGAAAGGGACAGAGTAATGAAAGAAGAGAGGAAGAAAAGTAAGGAGGAAGGAAGAGAAGAATATAGAATAGAATCCTATTTGGGCTCTCTCTTCCAACTCACACTTGAGCTGGTAAGCTGGATCCCCAAAAGGCAGCTGATCACTCTTTTCAGGGTTCTGGGGGTGAATCTAATGGTAAATCTAACTCGCGTTGTCTAGTATTGTTGTTCACGAGCCTCGATTTGGTGTGCTCTCCATTTGTTACCAATTAGCCAGGCAAAGGTAATTATCTTTTAGAAACGCTTATTTGTCAAGGAGGTAGAAGAATAGTTGATACAAAACATCCCCCTCAAATTGAGGGCATATTCCCAAACATTAAGATTCCTGGGGAAGGTGGACTCAAGCTTAGTGAGTATGTGTGGCAGAGAGGTAGCTTATAGTTCATGGTTAGATATAAGTCCCATACTTCCCTCTTGGGGTCCTCATGCAGTTCCCCTTAGGTGTAGCTCTCTGCTTAGGTTTTAGGGGCAGTGCCTTGCAGAGTCCTTTAGCTGCCTTTCTTCAGCACCTGTAGCTTTACACTGCCCTATCTCTCAGGCCCTGATGCAGACCGTGCTGTTTTGGAAACACCACTACCTACACCAAAACAAGGTCTCCAGCCTTTCAAAGTTCACAAGGTCCTATGTTAGTCAAAAGAGTAGAGGTAGAAAGAGTAGTCGAGAAAACTCAATTCTGCCTCCACCACGTATTGCTTCTATGTAGATACAGACTCAAAGTTTTGCCTCCCCAAAATGTTTCCAAACTTGATTGCTTCCCTAATAGATTCCTACAGAGGCATGTCTAATGTTTCATCCAATCCCAGTACATTTCCTGTGTGTCTTCATCTGATATATTCTAATGACTCAAAGGGGCTTCTCCCAGGTTAAACATAAGGTTAACCTTAGTTTATGCCTTTGTTTGATTGTTTTTTTTTTACTCAACCAAAGAGGTGTTCTCACTTGATAAAGAACTCAGGTCACAGACCATCTTTTTATTACATTAATTAGGGTTAGAGGCAGTGTGTTCATGCCTATTACCTCCCTCTAGGACCCATATCAGTGTTTATCATATTCTCCCATCTAAAATACTTTATTTCAATTGTTATATTTTCCCCTAAAACTGGAATCTGTATCGATTAATGTTACGAGTCAGATTTTCCTAGACTTTTACGACTCATAGTATCTTTCTGGACATAATGGAGAAATAGAATTGAGAGAATGTTGTATTACAGAAATAATAAAGCATTTCAAAATCCTTGTAAACTAAGTAGTTCAGCTATTACAATCCCCAACTTATAGAAGTTTAAACTGAGGCTCAGTAAGGAGAAATGGCTTAATCAATGATATAGGATACATGGCCTATCTGGGATTTGAACCCAGGCCTTCTGGCTCTAAGTTTAGTGCTCTTCCCAATACCCCATACAGCTTCCTGAAACCTGTTCTCTCTTCCTGGACATTTTCAAGGAGAAACTAAACGTTATACGTCAGAGATAATAAAGATGATGGTCATGTGCTAGCGTAATGTACTGAATATTTATTGTCATTCCATTGTTTTTCAGTTGTGTCTTTCTCTGCATGACCCCATTTGGGGTTTTCTTGGCAAAGATACTAGAGTGGTTTGCCATTTCCTTCTCCATCTCATTTTACAGATGAAGAAACTGAGATAAACAAGGTTAAGCGACTTGTTTAGGATCACACAGCTAGCAAGTATCTGAGGCTGGATTTAAATTCAGGAAGATGAGTTTTCCTGACTCCAGGCCCAGAACTCTATCCACTACACCACTTAGCTGCCTTGGGTCACCAAGCTGTCTCAATCACATTAACATCAAGCTAGAAGGGATAACTAATGAGGTAGATGACATTACCAAGATACATAGTCATCATTGTCATCTAAGGAGATACAATGATGACCTAAATCTTAGAAGATAATATTTAGCAAGGATGGATTAACTTTTCATTTGTTTATTTTGAATTACTTTTAATGACCTGGTACTTTAGTCAACTGTGAGTGAAATGTGGGCCAATGCAATTATGCAGATGAAAAAGAAGTTGAATGTGATTTTGAATACTTCCAACATCTGAGATTTAAACAGGCTAAGCACACCTTTATCCACCCCTTAGTAGACGGTCATTTTGATTTGCTGTGGTTGAATTCATCACTTAATAAAGTGCCTTTCTACTGAGCTTCTCCCTAATTTGTTAGGCTTGTATTCAGATGACAGTCAGTAAATTGCTGGGCACAAAGTCAAAGCCTTTCCATCTTAGAAGGTCCTGCTAGGGACCTTTGGGGGTCTCCAGACAGGAATTTTGAGAGAACAGGACCACCTCCACAAAACTAGGCATCTAAGGATTTTAACACCATCTTAGACTTCATTTAAAGAAGAGTAATGTTTATTTCAAGGATGGTGACATTGTTATTGTCATTGGTGCTGGTCAGACTATAAATAACTATATTAATATGTTCAGTTCTAGGCATTATATTTTAAAAGAGTGATGAGCACATGGAAAGTCATCCAGTGGACAATGATCAGCATGGAAGCGATCTAGTAATTATAAGCCAGACTAGGGATATTGACCACAGAGGAAGGAAGACATCTTCTCATAGAAAAGTCACTCATTAGGTGGTTTATTAGGTACCTGCTCTGAGCAAGGCAAAGAATGAAGCACTGGGCATGGATATAAAGAAGTAAAACAGTTCCTACCCTCAAGGAGCTTATATTCTGCTAGGGTGACAGAGGCTCAGCAGTTAGGTAGCACAATGGATAGAGTACTGGGCCTGGAGTCAGGAAGACATGAGTCTGATATATCCAGCCTCAGGGTCAATAGTTGGGTGACCCTGGGTCACTTAACCTTGTTGACCTCAGTTTTCTCATTTGTAAAATGAGTTGGAAAAGGAAATATCAAACCCCTCTAGTATCTTTGCCATGAAAACCCCAAATGGAATTATGAAGAGTCAGACACAACTAAAATGACTGAACAAAGGGGTACAGAATATGTTGACAGATGAATAAATCAGGATATAAACAAAATAAAAACATAGTGACTTTATCAGAGGCGGGGTTAATAACTAGGGAAATTAGGGGAAAAAAAGCCTTTCGAAGGAAGCTGCACTTGAGCTGAGCCTGGAAGGGAGCTAGGTGTGCCAAGAGACTATGGTATTGATGGAAAACATTTGGATCATAGGAAACAGCCAGCACAAGGGAAAGATAGAGAGAGGTCAAAATGCTATCTGAGAAACGAGAAAGGGATTGTCAATAGCGTCAAACATTGTAGAGAGATCAAGAAGGATGAGGACTGAGAAAAAAAAAAACAATGAGAAACTAGTACCTGTTGAATGATAGTGTCAGAAACCATATTGCCAGGAGTTGAAAGGTGAATGGGAGTTGAGAAAGTAGAGATGAGTAGTTAGCCTTATCTAGAAATTTGGCTGTGAAAGAGAAGAGAAATATAGCATGATAGCTTGCAGGGAGGGGATGGTTGGCTCAGGACAAGTATTTTTTTTTCTTCTTCCTAGGAATGGGTGGAAATCTAGGTGTGTTTGTAGGCACCAAGGAAGAAACAAGTAGATAAGGAGAAGCTGGAAATGATGGTAAGAGAGTGGTTGATGAAAGGTGAAAAGGTCCAGGAGGGGCAGGATGTGATGGGATCAAGATAACAAGAAGGGGAGTTGGAATTGACATAGGGGTAACCTCATTCTTTATGATTAGAGGAAATGATGAGAGGATAAGGGGTGATGCTAAGATAATTTGAAATGTGGAAATGGGGTAATGAGAATTATTGAAACTCATTGCTATTTTTTTCCAGTGAATTATGCGTTTGCCAAGGTCCTTTGCTGATAAGAAAGAAGCTTGAAAAAAAATGCTTTGGAATAGTCATTGTGGAACGTATGATAGAGATTCAATAATGAAACGGTAGAAGATTGGTATATGAAATTGGCTGTCAAAAGATTGGTTGTGTTGAAGAGAGAATCTATAGGAGACCAGGTCATATGTTTGTCATAGACATAATCAGCACAGTTGTGTGATTTATTCCAACAGTGTTCAGCAGTACATGAGGAGTGGAAAAAGTTAATGATGTTAGGATGTTAAGGTTGTGTTAGAATTACTCTAAGTATAGGTCTACAGTAGGACCCATGGACAGACATTATAATTAAGCAAGTTCATCCTCTGTAAAAATGAAAAAAATTAAGCCCCTAACAATGAAATGGGCTGCTGTTCTCCATCTTTGGAAACTCCAGAATTACCAAATTGGAAGTGTCCTTGGAGGTCTTGTAGTCTAACATCTACATGAAGTAGGAATTATTGCCCCACCCGAATAATCTTTCTTTCTCTGAAATTCTATTTTATTTAGAGAAGTTTAACTGTATTGAGAAAAAAAAATCTAGACTTACAATTAGGAAACTTTGGTTCATTGCTGGCTTGGCTTTAAATTTAGTAGGGTAACTTTCTCTTGCCTTTTTGGAGCTTCAGGTTTCTCACCTGCAAAAATGGTTGAATAATACTATACCACTTGGCTTCCAGGATCATTGTAAAGAAAATGATTTAAAATCTGTATTGAAACCTACAAGTGTTAGCTATTATAATTATAGTAGTCATCATAGTAGCCACCTCATGATTATATCTCTTTTTCCCTCTCTGAACATATGCTATATGTTTTCTTTTTGATTAAAAGGTAAAATATGTTGCAGATGGGATTAAATACATTGTGTAGGAAGAACAACTCCATGATCTCTAAGGTTTCTTTGAGTTCTCACATTGTTTATGGTAACCTTCTATGTTTTATGGCCCCTTCGAACTCTTGCATTCTCTAGGTAAGGTCTAAAATTCTACATTCTTCTGTCTATTTCAACTGCAACATCGTAGGTCCTCCATTTACTTCATCTTTAACATTTTGTGATTCTATGGTTTTCAGAAGGATTTTCAGCAGCTATGATAAACAGTTCTCAGCATTTTCTCCCTTAACATTAATCTCGTAGCCTTACTTGTTACATGTGTCTGATTCTAAATAACAGTTATTAAAGGTATGAATAGTTATCCTGGGGGAGAGGTATGCTAAGCCCCTCAGTTGTCAGGAGACAAGGGGAAGAAGGGCCTTTCAGCCCCAGAAATGCCAGAGATTTCTTGACCCTTAAGGAATCATTGTCACAGATTTTTGTTAAGGATTACTATGTGAAAAGTAACAGCTAAGCCTGACTCTCCTGAAAAACTCCCTAACAAGAATTTAAAAAAAAAAATGTATATTATTAATGGCACCAGATAAAAGAATTATCAATAGAAACAAAATGAAACATCATTAAATTCTTCTATCCTTTCCAGAACTGCACAAGAAGATGGCTTGAACCTGTGGGTAATCTAGTAGGATCTTGGCCTTGGCATCAAAGCCATAGAAGGGAACAAAGTCAGGGAGATAGGTGAGGAAGAGGTACCCATAAATGAGGCCTAAATGGGCCTTCCAGTTGCTAGAAGTCACTACCATCCCCATTATTCTGTCAGAGCTTTGCCTCTGAAAAATATACAAAATCTATTTCATGAATAATAAACCCAAGAAGATGGAAAAGGCTAGAAGCATCGCATCAAGCAAATGTGCAAGTATATGGGGCCTTCCAGAGGAAGCTTGAAACCATTATAATTCCCTCTATCTAGTTGGGGTCTGTTACAGTCACTACAGAAAACAAAGTTCACTTCCAGTATGTGATAATACAAGGAGAAGGGTATGGAGCTTGGACTGAGGTCAATGCCCTGGTTAGGTCTCCAGGAGATGGAGACAGTAGCCTGGGATTGAGGTATAGAGGTGAGACGTGTCCAACCATGACGCTTAGCTATCTGTCCTAGACCAGGATTGTGGAAGAGTACAAAAAGACGGGCTGCCACGCCATCCAGAACAATGACTAGGCATATACAGCACTAGGAAGTGATAATAGAATCTCAATTGCAAAGGAAATGAGACCGCACCTTAGCCAGCTCATCTAAGAATAGGAAACTTGGCAAAATCTACCCCTAGTACAAAGTCTCAATCCAGAAACTATATATGTATATGCCACAGGCAGCCAGCGTAAAGAACCAAGCACTTTAGACAGAATCACACAAGACTATGCCACAAACATAAAAAAGAAAAAGAAATCTTGGAATATGAATTTAAATTGAAAAAAGAAAAAGACTTTCAACCAACAACAACAAAGCCTTTAAAATTTTCTGGACCAAAAAGCTCCCATTTCCATAGTATATAAAGAGATCTTATATTCCCCATTAGAATATACATTCCTTAATTCAGGAATTGTCTTTACTTTTGTATTTTAAAACCATAATTTAACACAAGTCTTGGCAAATAGTAAATACTTAAAAATTATTTATAATTTTCTCCAACATTGAATGAGTTAATTAAAAATTATAACAGGGCATAATGATGATCAAAATAATAAAAACCATATACTTATATTAAGATGTGTCAAAAGTTTTATTTTTAAATGCAAGAAACATCTATTTTAAAAAGAAACTGAAAGACAAACAGAAGCAGGAAAATGCTGTACATAGTTAACAGTGATATTGTATAATGAAGAATTGTGAATGACTTAGATATTCTTAACAATGCAATGATTGAAAACAATCACAAAGGACTAATGATGAAGCAGACTATCCTCCTCTAGAGAAAGAACTAATAGTATTTGAATACAGACTGAAGTATGCTATATTTTTTAACTTTCTTTCACTCTTTTTTTTTCTTTTATTTGAGTCCTCTTGTACAAAATGACTAATAGGGAAATGTTACATTATTGTACTTCTGGAAACTACATCTGACTGTTTACCATCTCAGGGAGGGATGAAATTTTGAGATCAAAGCTTTGAGAAAAATGTTTAAAAATTATTTTAACATATAATTGGGAAATATATGTATGTATATGCATATAGATTCATAGATATATTTATAGATATCTAAAAGAAAAGACAACAAAAGACATAGGAACAAATGTACCTTTCCTTACTATGGCAACTAATTAACTATCTGAAAGCAAGAGCTATCATGATCTACAAAGAAAGATACTAAAGACATTTCAGTAAGAGTCAGAGGAAAATTGAGGTACTTATTTGATTTTATTTATTTTTTATAGTTAATTTTCTTTTAGCTTTCAACATTCACTTCCATAAGCTTTTGAGTTTTAAATTTTCTTTCCCTCTCTCCACAAGATAGTGTGCAATCTAATATAGGCTTTACATATATATTCCTATTAAACATATTTTCACCTTACTCATGTTGTAAAGAAGAATTAGAACCAATAGAAGCAACCACAAGAAAGAAGAAACAAAACAAAACAGATGACAAAAAAAGAGCAAAGAGTATGTTTCAATCTGCACTCAGTCTATAGTTGTTTCTCTGGGTATGGATAACATTTTCTATCATGAGTCTTTTGGAGATGTCTTAGATCCTTGCATTGCTGAGAAGAGCTAAGTCTATCAAAGTTAGTCATCGCACAATGTGGCTATTACGGTGCATAGTGTTCTACTGATTCAGCTCACTTCACTCAGCATCAGTCCATACAAGCCTTTCCAGATTTTTTTGACATCCACTTGATCATCGTTTCTTATAGCACAATAGTATTCCATTACATTCATATATCACAACTTGTTTAGTCATTCCCCAATTGATGGGTATCCCCTCAATTTCCAATTCTTGGCCACCACAAAAAGAGCTGCTATAAATATTTTTGTACATGTGGATCCTTTTCCCATTCATATGAGCTCTTTGAGATACAGACCTAGAAGTGGCATTGCTGAGTCAAAGGATACACACATTTTTAAATCTTGTTAGGTATAGTTCCAAATTGCTCTCCAGAATGGTTGGATCAATTCAGAACTCCTTCAATAATGCATTAGTGTTCCAATTTTCCCACATCTCCAACATTTATCATTTTCCTGTTTTGTCATATTAGCCAATCTGCATTTCTCTAATCAATAGTGATTTAGAGTATTTTTTCATATGACTATAGATAGCTTTAATTTCTTTTTCTGAAAACTGCCTGTTCATATCCTTTGACCATTTATCAATTGTGTAATGACTTGCCTCCTTATAAATTTGACTCAGTTTTCTATGTATTTTAGAAATGTGGCCTTTATCAGAGATACTGGTTATAAAAATTCTTTCCTAGTTTTCTCCTCTTCTCCTAATCAGCATTGGCTTTGTTTGTGCAAAAAACTTTTCAATTTAATGTAATCAAAATCATCCATTTTGCATTTCATAATGTTCTCTATTTCTTGTTTGGTCATAAATTCTTCTGTTCTCCATAAACCTGACAGGTAAACTATTCCTTGCTCTCCCTGTTTACTTATAGTATCATCCTTTATATCTAAATCATGAACCCATTTTGACTTTATTTTAGTATATGGTGTGAGATTCTGGCCTATGCCTAGTTTCTGCCATACTCTTTTCCAGTTTTCCAAGCAGTCTTTGTCACATAGTGAGTTCTTATCCCAAAAGCTGGGGTCTTTGGGTTTATCAAATAGTAGATTACTATACTCATTGACTACTGTGTCTTGAATACCTAACCTATTCCACTGATCCACCACTATATTTTTTAGCCAGTACCAAGTAGTTTGATCCTTGCTACTTTATAATACAATTTAACATCTGGTATGGCTAAGGGAGGTATTTATTTTAGAGGACCTTTTCAAGGAGTTTAGCCACAAAGGGCAGAAGAGATACAGGACTATAGTTAACAGGGATGGAAGGATCAAGGTTTTTTTTTTTTGTTTGTTTGTTTGTTTGTTTGTTTTTTTGTTGTTGTTTTTGTTTGTTTGTTTTTGTTGTTGTTTTGTTTTGTTTTGTTTTTAATGGGGAAGATATAATCATATTTCTAGGGATTGAACTGGTAGACAAAGAAACATTGAAAATAAGTGACAACGTGGTGATAAAAGAGGAGATATCTGTTGGAGAAAGGAGGTGGAATGGGATCACTTGTGCAGGCAGAGGAATTATCCTTGGTGAAGAGTAAGATCCATGCCATACAACAAATATCATTTTAAAGACAGCAATATTGACATATACATCAAAAAAGTCTTAAAATATATCCAACATATTAATGTATATATCTCTTCCTAGTTCTACAAAGATGTGAGTTAAGAGTTTCTCCTCAAATCCACTCTTTGGGACCCTTTTTTTGTGAGGCAATTGAGGTTAAGTGACTTGCCTAGAGTCACATAACTAGTAAGTGTCAAGTGTCTGGTCTGAGACCACATTTGAACTCAGGTTGTGCTAACTCCAGGGCTGGTGCTCTATTCATTGTGCCACCTAACTTGCCCCTGGACTCCTTATTGTTCTTTGTCATTCGCAATATTTGTTTTGTTTGTGGTTGATCTTTCTATTTACATTGTTGTAATTTTTGTGTATTTTTTTGTGAAGGGTGTACTTTGCTTATTTCAGTCTGTATCAATTTATGTGAATCTTTCTATGTTTCTTTGTTTTCATCATATTCTGCACTTCTTACATATCTGCTTTCCTCAAGTCAATATACACAGCTTTTTTTGTGTGCAAAATTGTGTTACTATAATTTGTTTAGCCATTCTCCAATCAGAATACTCTCTTTGTTTTAATGTATCACAAAAAGTGCTGCTATAAATATTTTGCTATATGGAGACTTTCTTCTTATCAATGGCCTCCTCAGAGTATAAACCTATTAGTGGGTTCTCAGAGTCCTAGGGTACAGACAATTCAGTCTTTTTATTTCAATAATTCCAAATTGTTTCCCAAATGGTTTTACTGAAGCATAGATCCACCAACAAACCCACTGTTTATCTTTCTTCTCACTACTCCTTCAACCTAAACTATTCTCTTCTTTTATCACCTTTTCTAATTTTCAAAGTTTCAGATGAAACTTCACCTTTCTTCTAATTTGCATTATTATTATGACCTTTGTGATGACAGGGACTCTCTTTTACCTCCTTTTTGTAACCCAAGTGCTTAGTACAGTCTCTGGCACATAGTGGACACTTAATAAATGCTTATTGACTGACTGTATCTCTGGAAGGAGGGAACAGGAAGAATATTGTGGAAAATCTTTGTGATCAAAAAACCAAATTACCAATAAAATTATTTTGAAAATAAATAAAACAAATCATCACCAAAATGGATAGGAAATAGTTAATCTGGGGAAAATATTCTATAACATTTTTTTTTCTGATAAATATCTAGCATCACAGATATATAGGAAATTATAATGTATAAGGACAAGAGTCATTCCCCAATAGACACATGAACAAAATATGAAGAGGCATTTTTCAGAAGAAGCTAAATAACTTATATGAATAGAAATGCAAATGTAAACAAGTCTAATGTTCTATCCCATATCTGTTATATTGGAAAATATGACAAAAGACAAAACAGCAGGTATTGTAAGGGCTGTGGGATGACAGGCAAACTAGTGCACTGTTGGTGGCCTTCAAAATCATCCCAACTATTCCGGAAAGCAATTTGGAACTACTATACACAAGTCACTCCACTTTAAATATCTCTTTTTTTTTATTTTTTATACAAGCGATACTGCTAATAGGAATATACTACAAAGAGACCAGGGACAGAAAGAAAGAACCAATAGATGCAAAAATCTTTATTGAAGTGATTTTTGGGGGGTTGCCAAAGGACTGGTGGAAAAGCAGTTGTCTACTATTTTTGGAATGGACAAATAAATGGTAACACATGAATACAATGAAAAATTTTGGCATCATAAAAATAAAGCATTCTCATAAACTTGGGTAAACTTGTGTGAAGTGCTTCAGAGTAAAGTGAGCATAACCAGGAAAACAAAATGTTATTTACAATACTGAAGTACTATAATCAATGGAATGGCCAATCAAGATCTCACATGACTGCTGCCAAGCGCTGTCTCCTACCTCTTGGCATAGAAGTGATGGACCAGAGGCATAGAGAAAAAAAACAAAACAAAACAAAACATTTTCAGACATAGTGTGTTTATCTGACTTAGTTTTGCTTTTTGGTACTTAGTCGTTACGAGGGAAGATATCTAATAAATGTGGGGGGAATTGTAGCATTGAGGTGATAGTTGGAGATAATTATGTAAAACAGAAGATAATAAAGGAAAAAAAACAGGAAATATTAAAAGTACACAAAAGAGAGCAGAAGGAAGTTCAAAAGGGAAGATGTAATCAGGACAGTTTTGTCATGATGTGTTCAATTTAATATAGGGCTAGGGACTGAATCCGTGATTTCATTGCCTTAGGGAACTGCGTTGTAAGGAAATGCCTCCTATCAAAGCCTCTTAATGCCATCTCTACAATTTACAATCAAAGATAGTTGTCTAGAGCACTGACAAGATAAGTGACTTGTCTAGGGTCACACAGTAACATAAATCAAGGCAGGATTTGAACTCAGAGCTTCCTGATTTTCAAAACATCTCTCTACATAATATATCAGGGTACTTCTCTTCAAATTCATTTACACTTATAAAAAAAAGCCAAATTGTACATAGCTGAAGTTTAAAGCTCACATAATCATATAATTGTTTTCTATTCTTCTTGGAAAGTTTTTGTTTGTCAGCGATAATTAAATTCATAATCTTTTCTTCAAAAAAAAAGTTTAAAATCAAAAAGTCATTCTCATCAAAGATGTGATCTGTTCTTTTGGTTATGGGTATGGGTGGTGAAGCATGCTCTGGCTTAGCCTTTCATACTCCAGAAAGCTGTTTGTCTTCTCCCTCTCATACCATCTGGCAGGCTTGCTGGGAATGAAAATGCTTTATAAATGCACGTATGCAGAAAATTGCTCTCCAACTATAGAACAGAAAAATGCCTCTTCATTGAAGTTAATAGTAACAGATACAACTTCAAAGAATTCCCAAACAAATCCAAGGACACATCTTTCCATTGAATGGGAAGTTTCAGTTAATTCTTGCCTCTTCAGCCTATGTTGAGTTTATTTTTAGTGTTTCTTTGTAACTTTGGACCCTCAAGTCCATTTGGATTCTCTTATGCTCTATACAAATCACTTTTTATCTCTGAGCAACCAAAAAATAACTTTGGCATTGTGGTACTTCCACATCTTCCTCCAATGCCCTATTACGGCTTAGAGACAGCCATAGTTTCTCGAAACCTCTATCCATGGAGAGCTAGTTTTCTCAAGTCTTACCAAGTTAGAAAGTGTTGTTGCTGTTTCTGTTGTTGTATAGGATTGGTACTGACTGTGTCTATCTATCATCAAAGGTGGAGTCTAAGTGAATATATATTCCTGTGGACCAACAAAGATGACTCAATCAGGATACAAAGTGAGCCACATTGATGACCACAAGGATACTCGGGTCGATATAGTTTTAAAAAATAATAATAATAAATTAATTAATTTTAAAAAAACAGTCATTTGAAAACTCCCAGAACCTACCTACATTTTATATTCCAAATCTCCTAAGGATTCTTTAAAGAAAAGGAGATAGTAGTTCCTTGACCCTTAATTTACAACTAGGCAGTGAGGAGGACCACTGTATTTAGACAAAGACAGCCACAGAAAGATAATGTGAAAAAGCAGTGGTGTCCTGATCTGAGGAACAATAGTTCAGTTAGGAATGACGCAGAATGCCAACTAATGGAAAAACATTGGCTCCCTGGCAGGAAAAGCATTGTCAGAGATGAGACAGGGACATTGGCAGAGATACTCAGCTTGTAGGTAGCAGGTATGATAATAAGACAGCAGGAAAGATGCTGGCTCTCAA
The DNA here is from genome assembly GCF_900497805.2 of Vombatus ursinus. Taxonomy (NCBI): domain Eukaryota; kingdom Metazoa; phylum Chordata; class Mammalia; order Diprotodontia; family Vombatidae; genus Vombatus; species Vombatus ursinus. The sequence continues at coordinate 2,476,987 of NW_020954642.1, forward strand.
GTTTATGTACTTTACCAACTGAGGGTCAGTAGTGGGAGGAGGGGGCATTAAGAAGCCAGATCCCAGAATCAACCTCTGGATATGTGTGTGTGATATGGGGGGGGAGGGGAAAGTAGGACTGAAAAAGTTGTGGAAGCAGCTTTAATATTTTACTGCCAACTGCCATGGGAACTGCTTCCATGAGAAGGCATCACAGTTAAAAGTTACTTATTTATCCATTCATCCATTCATTCATTCATTCATTCATTCATTCATTTAGTAAAAGTATTATTTGTTTGAACCCTGTGATGCTGAGTGATCCATTGTACCAAATAAAGAACCAGGACCTGGACAGACAAAGAATGCCAATTATAATTCCTACCCCCAAAGAGTTTATAAACCCTAGAGATGATTTTTCCATTGAATGAAGACTCATTCCTCTCTAGGATGCACTCTAGACTTCCTCTACCCTGCTCCCGTGCTTGGTACTTTCTTCTGATCCTTTAGCTTTTTAGCTTCCTTTTGCTTTTGACTTCTGGCATTAGATTATAAGCTCCTTGAGACAGAGACTTTCTTTCTACTTGAATTCATATTCCCAACACTTGGCACAGTGTCTGGCACACACTGTTGTTCAGTCATTTCAGTCATGTCTGACTCTACATGGCCCCATTTGGGGATTTCTTGGCAAAGATACTGGAGTGATCCTTCTCCAGCTTATTTTTCAGATGAGGAAACCAAGGCAAACAAGGTTAAGCCACTTGTCATGGGTCACACAGCTTATAAGTGTCTGAGACTGGATTTGAACTGAGGTCTTCCTGACTACCCGACCCAGTACTCTAACTACTGCACCACCCAGCTGATACTTCGTAGGTGTGTGATACATGTTTGTTGATTGATTAGCTGCCAATACACAATAAGTTTTTGTTGACTGAGATAGTATTGAAAGACATGTTAGAACTAAAAGAGACATTAGAGACAATCTAATCTAATCATCTTAAATTGGGGGAACAGGGTGGGTGAAGAACTTTCTCAGAGGCACCCAGTGAGTTAGTCAGAGTTAGGAGATGAACATAGGTCATAAGAATCATAAAACTTTATATATGGAAATTCCCATTGGAAATAGAATGAGAGATATTGAATAAAACAGAATACAGAATATTAGACTATAGAAAACTCAACCAATCTTCTAAATTTATAGGTGAGGAAACTGAGAGCAAAAAAACAAAAATTACTTCTGCAAAGTCACATGGAAAGGATGATAGTAGAGCCAAGATATGAATCCTGTCACTGTAGTGACCATTGCCACTATTCCATGTTGCCTCTAATTCAATACAGTCATACAATACTATTTTAAAGGAGATCAACACATTGTATTGGACTACCAAAGCAACTGAGAAGGAAGTTAGGTTGGACTTAAAATTTAAAGGATAAGGAATAGGATTTGGAATGGTGTGGTGGTAATGGGGTTAGGGGGAGAAGCAATTCTTGTCTATATTAGGAGCACTGGCAAAGTCATGGAAGGGGAGATTTTTATCCCTGAATAAATGACCATTGCTGGATCTGTCATGAAGGGGTTGGACTACATACAAGATCTCGGAGATTCCTTTCAAATCAGAAACACAAATGCATAAAATGTCATATTGGAACATATGATGTTTGGCTCCCTTAAAGCACATTAAAGAAATGAATGGGGGGGCAGAGCCAAGATGGTGGATCAAAAGCAGTGACTTGCTTGAGCTCTCCCCCAAACCCCTCCAAATACCTATAAAAATGGCTCTAAACAAATTCTAAAGCAGCAGAAACCACAAAAAGACAAAGTGAAACAAATTTCCAGCCCAAGACAACCTGGATGGTCGATCAGAAAGGTATGTCACTCCGGTCTGGGAGAGGAACGCAGTTCAGCATGGGCCCACAGTGCTCAGCGAACCTGGAGCAGGCCTCTGAGGGCTGAATCGCCGGCAGCTGTGGCAGTTTCCAGACTTCTCAACCCACGAATGCCAAAGACAATTTAGAAGGTCAGTGGGAAAAGTCTGTGTCTGCCATGAGAGAGAGAAGCGCCTTGGTTTCAGCTCCAGTTCCCAAGCTTGGCCCTGGGGTGGTGGTTGCCTCTGGAGCTTCCCGCCCACAGATGTAGGGGGAATCAAGTGGTCTGATCAGAGGGGGATTGCGGGATCTCTCTGTTGGTGCAGGATTCTCTTGCTTTGCCCATGCTTGGATCTGGGTCACAGTTCTGGGTGGCGGTGCTGGGGAGAGGAGGAGCACTGGCATGGTAGAGCTTGTAGTGGTGGTGGAGAGGAAATACTTCTCACAGTTCCAAGACAGAAAAGAGTGCTTGTGGTCACTCATAGACCAGAGCACAGGCCAGGAAGGGAGTAAACACATCGCCCTTGATCATAGCACCTTGGAAGAAATGAAAATTTTAAGGTCCCTAAAAGTTTCTCTGAAAACAGCTGCACAAACAGTACATTCTCCACAGTGGAAGCAGACTCCTACCTTAACAAAGAGTTTATAACTCAAGTAATTGACTGGGATCATAAGCAAGCAGTGCAAAAAGAGTCAGACTATGTTATCTTACTTTGGTGACAAAGAAGATCAAAACGTACAACCAGAAGAAGACAATGAAGCCAAAGCTCCTACATCCAAAGCCTCCAAGAAAACTATGAATCAGTCCCAGGCCTTGGAAGAGCTCAAAAAGGATTTTGAGAAGCAAGTAAGAGAAGTAGAGGAAAACTGAGAGTGATGCTAAAGGAGACCCAAAAAAATGCTGAAGAAAATAACACCTTAAAACATAGCCTAACCCAAATGGCAAAAGAGGTCCAAAAAGCCAACGAGGAGAAGAATGCCTTCAAAATCAAAATTGGCCAAATGGAAAAGGAAGTCCAAAAGCTTACTGAAGAAAATGCTTCCTTAAAAATTAGAATGGAGAAATTGGAAGCTAGTGACTTTATGAGAAATCAAGGTCCTGTAACACTAATCCAAAGGAATGAAAAAATAGAAGAGAATGTGAAATATCACATTGGAAAAACAACTGACCTGGAAAATAGATCCAGGAGAGATATTTTAAAAGTTATTGGGCTATCTGAAAATCATGATCAAAAAAAGAACCTAGACATCATCTTTCAAGAAATTATCAAGAAAAACTGCACTGATATTTTAGAACCAGAGGGCAAAATAGAAATGGAAAGAATTCACCAATCACCTCCTGAAAGAGATCCCCAAGGGAAAACTCCTAGGAACATTTTAACCAAATTCCAGAATTCCAAGGTCAAGGAGAAAATATTGCAAGCAGCCAGAAAGAAACAGTTCAAGTATTGTGGAAACACAATCAGGATAGCACAAGATTTAGCAGCTTCTACATTAAGGGACTGCAGGGCATAGAATACAATATTTCAGAGGGCAAAGGAGATAGGATTACAACCAAGAATCACTTACCCAGCAAAACTGAGTATAATCCTTCAGGGGAAAAATGGTCATTCAGTGAAATAGGGGACTTTCAAGCATTCTTGATGAAAAGACCAGAGCTGAACAGAAAATTTGACTTTCAAATACAAGACTCAAGTGAAACATGGAAGAGGTAAACAGGAAAGAGAGATCATAAGAGTCTTATTAAGGTTGAACTGTTTTCATTCCAGTATGGAAAGATGATATTTGTAACTCATGAGTCCTTTGTCAGTATTAGGGTAGTGGGAAGGAAAAATTATAGGTATAGATAGATAAATAGATAGATAGATAGATAGATAGATAGATAGATAGATAGATAGGTAGATAGATAGAGGGCACAAGGTAAGTTGATGATAAAGGGGTGATATCTGGAAAATAAAATTAAGGAGTGAGAGAGGGTTATACTGGTAGAAGGAGAGAGGGAGAGGTAGAATGGGGTAAATTATCTCACATGAAACAGATAAGAAAAGGCTTTTACACTGGAGGGGAAATGGGGGAAGGTGAGAGGGAATGAGTGAATCTTATTTTCATAGGATTTGGCTTAAGGAGCGAATAACATACACAATTGGGCATGGAAATCTATCTTACCCTACAGGAAAATAAGGGGGGAAGAAGACAAAAGTGCAGGGGGATGATAGAGGGGAGGGTAGACTGGGGGAGGGGATAATCAGACTCAAGCACTTCTGAGGAGAGACAGGGTCAAAAGAGAGAAAAGAATAAATTGGGGGGCGTAGAATAGGATGAAGGGAAATATACTTAGTTTTTCACAACATGACTACTATGAAAGTGTTTTGTATGACTACACATCTATAACCTGTATCGAGTTGCTTGCCTTTTCAATGAGGGTGGGTGGGGAGGAAGGAAGGGAGAAAATTTGTAACCCAAAGTTTTAAAAACACATGTTATATAAGTAAATAAATTTGAAAGAATGAATGATGCTATAATTTCTTGGGCATCATATTTCCATGGTTTAATTTATTCATCTAATAATCTGAAATTTCCTAAAGAATTCCCTGATTTAACAGTTGTTATATCAATGATATTTTTAAGATTTATAAAGCTTTTCACATATGTTCTCATTTAATCCTCACAACTCAGTGAGATAGGTGCTATTATATCTGCATTTTACAGATGAGAAAACTGAGGTTCAGAGAGTTCAAGTGATTGATACAGGGTACCACAGTTAGTATGTGACCAAGGTAGGATTTGAACTCTGATTTTCCTAACTCCATTTTTTTTGTCTTTCCATTTTATCAGTTGATTTTGAAGACTTAAAGTGAAGGAATTGATGGCATCCTGACAGGAAAAACCTTCTGGCATTTGGAGCTATCACTGGAAAGGTTACTCTGAGAACATTGTAGCCCAGCCAGAAGGTTCTTTCTATTTGGCCAATCCTTTTAACCTGGCTCACTGACTGCAACATAAAATCATCCTCTCAGTAAGAGCCAGACTGATGCAAAGAAACACTTGTGAAAATCCTCATGTAGTAATTGCTAGTTTAATCTGAACAGCCTTGTGATTTGGGAACCAATCTTCCATGTAAATGACAAATTAAGTGAAGATGTCCGTCTCTCCCTAGCTGTTGATAGCAGAAACAATTGTCCAGGGCCTTAGAAACAGGAGGATTTGTGACCATCCATAGTGGAAGGTTGATTTCAAGATGGTTACCTTGTCTTCTTAAAGGAAAACTCAATGGAGAACCTAGGCTCATCCTAGAGACCCAGAACAGCATCCCCTGGCCAGGCTTGACTCTCATCCTAGTCTATTTCCCATGACACAAAAGGTATTTAGGTAGAAAGACCAAGTTTAAAGCTATAAATGGAGAGAAAACCTCTCAGTATTTCAGTCACTCTAGGAAAGGAACTGTGAAAATTCTATTTGGATGGCGATAGTAGATCCCTATTATATGATGTGTAGCTATGCAAAAATATGAATATACATACCCATAAATAGATATACATAGATTCACACAGATACACACAGATATATACACACATATATATTTCATGTTCAACTCACCCTCTGATCAACAACATTGCTGATGGGCTTACTAATCATGATAGAAGCAAGAAGTCCTTAACCAAAATGGCAAAATAATTCATCACGGAAACTATTTCCATTTGATTACACATAATTTGTGCTGCAGAAAGAAAAGCACAGAGTGGGTCATCAGTTAATGGGATACAAATACAATGATCTGGCAGAGAATGCAGAGAATGGTAATAAAGATAAATCTAACAGATGCCGTGAAACAGCAAGTCTTAAGACAACTTACTTCTACTTGTCAAATGTCTTTCATTTTGCCTTGGATGTAACCTGATTTCTTACAAGGTAACATAGTAATGGGTTACTTCATTAGCTCCAAAGACAGGACATTTCATTGGGAGGATTGTTCCTTTCACTCATGTAGGTCACAACCCTTCCATTCTTTCGAGGAGGTTTCATGAAGTCACAAAACCATTCTTTAGTCATAAAGAGGTTCTTAACCTAGGGTCCAGGACCCCCTAAGGAAGAGCAGAGATTTCAGGGAGTCCATGAAATTGAATGGCAAAAATATATCTTTATTTTCCCTAAACTGTAAATCAAATTTATCATTTTCTTCCAATTATTTCAGAAACTTGAAAAAGCATTATTTTGAGAAGGGGTCCATAGGCTTCAGCTGAAGTCATCATCATCATCGTTGTCATCACCATAGTATTTATATAGTAATTTACAAATATCTCATTTTATCCTCACAAAAACCCTGGAGTATAGATACTATTATCTTCCCCATTTAACAATTGAGAAAACTGAGGAAGACAGAAGTCAAGTGACTTGCCCAGAGTAACACAACCAGCAAGTGTCTGAGCATATATTTGAATTCCAGTCTTCCAAGTACTAGGTCTTGCTCCAGAGCAGATAGACCTACACTATCACTTGTCCCAACAGCCCTAAATTATCCTAAAATACTAATTTGGTGTTGATAAAAAGTGGTTTGAATTTGCCTTCTCTAAAGAGAGGCCCTTGGACTCATGGAACAGGAGGAAATGGACACTACCAGTTTCAGGATTCCACAAAGGAAAGTCATGAGCATATTCAAATTGAAAGTCCATGTCAGCTGAAATAAATGAATAGTTATCAAACAAATGCATCTGAATGGCAACTGTAGTTGGAAACAGCTGGTATTCTTTCTGAACCTGAGGAGTTGAAAAGACATCTCAAACATGTCTGAATGTGGAGTTTTCATGTATTCCTTTCAGGTTACTTGTCTCTCATTTCAAAGCAAAGCTTTCTTTTAACAAACTGGGGAAGCCACATACACAGAAGAATCTTTGTTCCTTTTCTGCAGGACTCTTGTCTCCTAACTGATTTTGAGGGTTATCAATTCTTTTATTCTTCCTCCCTTCAAATACATCACATTCAGGTGAGATGATGAACAGAACCAAAAGGCCTGATAGAAGTATATCTAACAATAGACTAGAAAAGAGATTTGGCATTGCTTTTCCACCACATCTGGGAGTCCTCAAAAGAACAGGCTGCATTACCAATATGAAACATGTCTGCCACGGATAGAAATAAACTTTGAAGTTGGAGTTGAAGAATCAGTGCCATCCTTCCATCCATCCATATATCCATGCATAGACCCACCCTTTGAACAACTGTAGAAACAAAAACACTGTAGGCAGAAAGATCTAGGGTAGTAGGTACAATCTACAATGTGCTTAGCACTCTGTTAAGAGCTAAGTGAAGTAAAAAATAACAGCATAGTTCCCTGACTCAAAGGAACAAGAAACAAGGGTGCAAACCAGGGTGTGGTGGAAAGAACTCTAGACTGGATTTCCAGGAGTGTGAGTTCTAGTTCCTACTCTGTCACCATACAAATATGTTATCATCCCTTATTTTAACACTTTCTTCAAAAAAAAAAGGGAAGCTTTCCAGCCCAGACATCCAGAGAACAAGATAAGTGAAATATATTGGTGTTAATCATACAAATATTTTTTAAAAGAATCAGATAAGTAAAAAAAATTGGTGAAGTAATGAGTTTAATGAGAGAAGGGAAAGGAAAAAGGATGTGGTTGTAGAGTGGATAAGCAAAAGCTATAGAAAGAAGCTGGGTGTGGCTGACAAGTTGTTGAGTAGTGATAAAAGGCTATGAAGATGTGATGAATCTTTGGGCTGTGAGGTTCACAAATAGTTCAAAAAACAAGGCTGAGAATCTTAATCAGTATGGAGAGAATAGTTCATTTTGGAGATACTTGTACTATGCAGTATTTGAGTTTCTGTCAAAAGGGGCATGACTGATAGTTGTGTTTCAAATGAAGTCTGATCTTCCTAGAAGATAAAGTGAATGGGCTAGAAGGATGTCACTCTCTATTCCAAGATACAAGGGATAACAATATGTTTAAAAAAAAATCTGACACAGAAGAACTTGCCCTTTGACTGGAGAATTGAAGTAGAAATGATGGCAACCTTGGTGAACAACAGCCGTTTAATAGTGGAATTTGTCATTTTTGTTGTTGTTCAGTTGTTTTCAGTTGTGGCCAGTTCTTCATGATTCCATTTGGGGTTTTCTTGGAAAAGGCACTGGAGTTGTTTGCCATTTTCTTCTCTAGCCCATTTTACAGATGAGGAACTGAGACAAACAGGGTTAAGTGGCTTGCTTAGGGTCACATAGCTAGTAAGTGTCTGGCCAGATTTTAACTCAAGAAGATGAGTCTTCCTGAGTCCTGGCCTAGCACTTTATGCACTGTACCACCCACTTGCCCTGAAATTTGGAGTAGAGGACAACAAGAAAGCTGGATGTAGTCTGAAATTTTCCTAGATTTAGGGAGACGAGATTTCAGTGATTTCAGAGAAGGGATAGTTAGAATTCCAAGAACTGCAAAGTTCTACAATGGAAGTCAATTCAGGAGGGACAGGGAACTCTTCTGAGAATTTGAAAGACATGCAATTTTAACCAGGATACAATTGGGGTTGTAAAAAAAAAACTTATGTAGAGAAATATTTGATAAATTTAAATTTAAAAGAGATAGCCATAGAAATTGGAAGAAAAGGCAGATATTAGAGGATTATTACAAAAGCCTTGCAAATTCCTGTTAGAATGGTATTCAAAGACTATAAAAATGTTCTTGTTTGTGTGCTGCATATGGGAAAAGAAGAGAATCAAAGAAGGAATAAGAATGCTACTATAGGGTAGATATAATAATGATAAAAGACAACAGAAAATGGCAAAATTGTTTAACTCTTTCTTTGCTTCCATGTTAGCTTCCGAAGAGTAGAGTCTGTGGGGTGAAAAGGGTAGGATGATTAAGGAAATAATTAGAATGTTTAGCTACCCATGATAAGTTTAAGTCATCAGACCCAGATGAATGATATCCCATGGTACTGAAATAAATGGCAGGTATAAGTCTCTTTCAGTAAAACTGTGGACAGCAGGAAATGTGCCACAGGACTATGCAAAAGTAAATCCCACCCCAGTTTACTACAAAAGAAAGATAGTGGATCCCAGAGTTCCTAGAATAATTTTAGAGTTCTGCCACCATTTTGGTGGTGGTTATTGAACATCTAATGAGTATTCAACATCTTAAATAGAAGCAATGATCATGAAAAGACAGTATGGATGGATTCATCAAAAGCATATTATGATGTCTCTTATGCATTAAAGGTCTCATATGTTTAAAAATATTCATGTAAGTATTTTATGGTAGCAAAAATTGGAAATAAATAACGTTTTTTTTCATTTGGGAAGTAGCAAGCATGTGCTAGAGCCAGCCCCTAAGGGTTCCTAAGAGCCAATTGTTAAATTTTCACTGTGAGCATTTTCGCTTCAGAAATTAGCAAGAGCTATAAATTGGGCATGACTTTCATGATTTTTTTTAAACTTTAAGAAGTGGAAAAAATTATACTAATGCAGACGAAACTTAAATGTGCATCATGTGTACATTTTGTTTTTTTCAGAGAACTAGTTGTTAAACACTTACTAGCACAGCCTTGAAAATGGCTAAAGAAATTGTGGGATATTACTTCACCACAGAAGTGATAATAATTAGGGAAACATGGGAAGAATTACATAGAAACGCACAGAGTAAGGCAAGCAGAAGTAGAAGAACCATTTATCCAATTATTAAATAATGTAAATTCAAATGAAACCAAATATTGTGGAAATATAATGACCAATCTTGGCCCCAGAGAATGAGGAAATACATCACACATCACCCCCCTCATTCCAGAGAGAAGTGGGAAACTATAGCTATAGACCCCTGGTGACATCTTTGGACACAGTTGCTATGTGAATTGATTTTGCTTTACTTCATTTCTTTATTTCAAGGGAAGGCTTACTAGGTGGGAGAAGAAAGGCATACAGAAAAATGGTTGTGATGTTAAAACAAAAGGCACAATTGGGGATTGGTCAATGAGTGCACAAATGACTAGCAGGCCATTGGGCAGAATTGCTTGATGCCATTCATCCCAGGGACTAGGCTAGTGAACCTGCTTCCAGAAGAGTTGAGAAGACATGAATGGAAGTGACTTGGAGAGATATGGAACATGCATAGATGTCTTGTAATGGGTTCTGGTCTGCTAAGCATGGGGTGATTAAGAGCGTTTTCCTTTGGCTGCAGATGCATAGCTGGGACTGGACATTCATTCAAAAAATAATAGTCTGCTTTAGATGACTTCTTCCAGGTGAGTGGATTTCTGGTGCTAAGAAAGCATCAAGGCTTTGAGTTCTTGTCATCTGAGGCTGACATTATGTGCATATGGGCCGCCAGTCTCTGCATTCATGTTTATTAGCCTTTTACATTGTATGTCAAAGAGATAAGAAATTGTGAATGTTGAGATGAGGGGGAAGGGAGGCAGAATACCAGAAATATTAGAGTTCAGTCCATGCCAATTTTGGAGCCAACCTAGCTGTGACGCCTTCAGGAGTATCATTTGGGATCCATTACAATGTTAGCAGACAGGGACTCATCCATGTGTTGGACTTGAATTTTGGACTTGAATTTTTGGGACCAAAGCTATATAGAAACTGAATTAAGTATGAGCTCACACTGCCCAAGGACTGATATAAAGGAGAATGCTTTTGAGGTATTGGGGGGAAATAGTTGTATTCTGTTCTTTTATATATCTTTGAATTAAATATCACTTTTAAAAAGGTAATTGATGTTAATTAGTTAAATGGAACTGAAATGCTACTCTCAGGGGTCTCTGAAAGGGGGCCAAAAGGGAAAGGAGATTGAGCACTAGAGACACCCCAAACTCTTAGGGTTAACCCTTGAGGGAAAATAGCCAGCCTTGCAATTGGAGTGCAGGACCAGGGTATTTGCTACAAAAACAAAACAAAACAAAACAAAACAAAACAAAAACAAACAAACAAAAAAAAACATTAAGTTTTACTCAGGTGTGATTAGCAATATGGTGGAGTAATTATTTTCAGTATAATACCCAGAACTGTATAACCTTGAAGAAAGGGATATGCACCAAATCCCTAGTAATTTAAACTGAAGGAACAAAATGAGAAGTAAGAAACAATACAGAGGTTTTTACCTTTACATATTATGGATTGCTATCACAGAATTTAAATACTAAAAGCTCTCCTTACTATACCTATCCCCTGACTGTTCTCTCTACCTGGTTCAGAAAGCCAAAGATGTATTACAAGGAATACAAAACAAAATAAAACAAAGTAAAATATGAGGAAAAAAATTGGGGGGGTAAGGGAGATAGAGAGAGAGACAGAGACAGACAGAGACAGACAAAGACAGAGAGAGATAGAGAGGGAGAGAGAGATCCTATGACTGTAAGAACCTAATCCACAAATAAATAAACTGTGAGGCATAAAGTCAGGGAAAAATAGCTAATATTTATATAGAGCTTACTATGAACTAGGCACTGTGGCATTTTGAAGTTATTAACTCATTTGATAATAAATGAGATATCCCCTCACAAACATGGGAGATATCCCCACTTTACAGATGAGGAAATTAAGGAAATAGAAGTCCAAGATGACATAGCTAATAAATATCTGAGGCTGGATTTGAATTCAGTTCTTCCTGACTCAGGGCGGGTGGTCTGTCTACCGCACCACCTAGCTAAGCTCATAACATTGACTAAATATATTATTTTGAAGGAAACTAGATTAAAAAAGGAAAAAAAATTACCAGAAATCACTAAATCATAACAAGAACCTGCACAATAGTTCAAGAAAGAAAGAAATCATTCTAAAGAAGATATTAAAATGGGGATAGGTCTGAAATAAGAGCTCTCAGATCAGAAACAACTTAAACAAGAAACAGATTAGATAGACTTTGTGAAGTACACTATGGAGAATCTCTTTAAATTAGTAGAATCTCTGAAACAGAGGATGAAGGATTTGAAAACCCAAAATACAGAAGGTTTTATTTTTTTAATTGTCAGAAGTAAAAGATTATAACTCTGAAAGAAAACATACATTCTCTACAAGCAAACTGACTAAAAGGAAGGATGCAGAAACATAATGTAAATATCATATCTCACAGATTAAAACAATATTAATTGAAAAACACAAATATTATATTGCAAAAATAATTCAGGGAAACTTATAGAAGTTTTGAATGCTACCAACCAATAAATCATAAAGCATGTATGTGCTACTTATGTAGCAATTTTTAAAAATTTTTATGAAGTAGCTCTAGGGGAGAAATTAGCTACATGATTATGGCGTCAGGATCCAGAGTCTGGGGTATTTTAACAATGCTGGTTCCGATTCATCATGCCCGATGGGTACAAGCCACCTCACTCTTAGACTGCTAGCCCTTTTTCATGTGGTGGATGCCCCTGCCCCTGCTTCACTCTCCCCACTCCACATGACTTCTTACACCTTCCTATTCTCCATTTCCATGAATCATCTCATCCTATTAAGAGTTGGGTTCTTCTTCGGGTATATTTCTTGGACTCAGTGACCTGAGTTTTAAAGGTCATCTTTCCTTATGGCTTACCATTCTTCATTCTATATCATTTCTTTTCTTTTTTTTTTTCTGCCTTTTTCCTCCACTGGAGGAGTAACTGCATTGCTCACACTTAGGTTAATGGTTTTATTCCTTTTATATGATTAAATATTGGACTTACAATTATATTTCTGCAAATAAATCCAAAGAGGAAGAGAATATTTGACTTACAAACTCTTTCTTGCTGTGGCTATTTGTCCTTTGTAGTCAAAGACGACCATGCCTTCAGGTGGGTGAAGAAAGACAAGAAAGTTAAGTATACAAGCACACACACACACACACACACACACACACACACACACACACACACAC
>NW_020954642.1:2489691-2509054 GCF_900497805.2 Vombatus ursinus
ACACACACACACACACACACACACACACACACACACACACACACACATATATATCTACCCTATTGTTTAAACAAAAAATGGGGAATCAATGTATAAAGAAAAGGGGGCCAGCTAGGCATCACAAAGGGTAGACCACTGGCCCTGGAGTCAGGAGGACCCGAATTCAAATCTACTCTAAGACATTTACTAGCTGTATGACCTTGGGCAAGTCACTTGACCCTGTTTGCCTCAGTTTCTCATCTGTAAAATGAGCTGGAGAGAGAGATGGCAAACCACTCTAGAATCTTTACCGAGAAAACCCCAAATGGGGTCACAAAGAATTGGACATGATTGAAACAACAGAGAATAATAGAAAGGAAAAAAAAAAGATTACATAGAGTCGAATGGAAATAAGGTCAAAAGATTGAAGGGAATTTTAAAGAGACAGGAAAAGGTAAGGAAGAAGATGAAAATTAATGTAACCACTGGCTCAAAAAATAAATTTCAAGGGACTCTCTACTCATTATTGGAGACTGAATACTCAATGCCCCTTACCTTCAAGAGGGACAGAAAGATTTGGTGAGAGGTGAAGAAAAGAGAGATCTAGTCTTTTCTGGTTTCCGCCTTTGAAAGAGAAGACATGTCATTTCAACCTCTCTTCAAGTCCCTAAACAGAGAAGGACTGGGAATAAGTTGAGAGAATCTGACAATCTCTATAATGTCCTTTTCCCCAACTTACTGTACCACTTTGGGCTAAGATCTGAGCCTATCTCTCTCTATCTCTTTCTCTCTTTCTCTCTCCCTCCCCCTCTCATTTATCTAGTTCCCAATGAGATATATCATGCATTCTAATTATTGTCTGGTATTTTATTCTCCTATGTATACTTCCTCTGATGTCTATTTTCTATCTATTTGTATAAATGATTTTATTTGCCATTTTATTTTTTTTGTTCATTATAAAATTGGAATCTGGTAGAAAGAAGGTCAAGCCTCAGAGCCATGTAGACATGTAAAACCTACATGGACAAAACCACATGGCATAACCACACACACTGCATCCTTTGAATGAATATTTCCTGGACTAAAGTCAGTACTTCTTTATGAGTGAATAGGTATATTCTGTGAGAAGTTTGCATAGATGGCAATTTAAATTCCACTTAAATAGGGAGAAGGGAGTTAAGATATGTAAGGAACCTTGTATCTCCTCCCACACAGCATAGATATAAGCAAGGAAGGGTCATTTCTTCAGTCTTTCTGAAAGGGCCAAGGAAGATGTGTGTGTGTGTGTGTGTGTGTGTGTGTGTGTGGAGACAGGGGGAGAGAGAGAGACAGAAGACAGACAGACAGAGATAGAGAGACAAAGAAACAGAAGGAGACAGGCAGACGGACGGATACAGAGAGATAGAGAGACAGAAACAGAGACAGGGGTTGAGACAGACAGAGATGGAGAGGAGATAGAGATAGAAAGAGAGAGAATGAGGAAGAAAGAATGAGATAGGGAGAGAGAATGAGAAGGAGGGGGAGAAAGAGAGGGAGACAGAGACTTTTTTGTGTACCTTATTATATGCCAGACATTGTGCTAAGTTCTCAGGATAGAAATTTTTGAAAAGAAAAAAGAAAAGGTGGCCTCTACTATCAAGGAATTTATGTTCTAAGGGAAACAAAACATAAAGGGAGGGGAAAAACATACAAGTCACCTAACAAGCAAGTGGAGCAGCCAGGAAAGTGAGTTGACTTGGAAGTCAAATTAGCATGATGGCTGGGGCCTCTTATAAAATGGTGATACCAGCCAAGGACTATCTGAGAGGCTGTCATAGAATCACAGACATTTTGTATGGTAAAATATCTTAGAGGTCATAGAATTCAATTTCCTTCCAAGCAGTCCCTTCTTTAACATCCCCATTGGATGGCCACACCTCTTCTACTTAAATAGCTCTGATAAAGGAGGGGGTCATTACTTCTCTAGGACATTTATCTTGTTGATGGCATGTATATAACTATCTTAGAATTTTTCTCAGGAGAGGCAGAAGGTAAGTATGACTGACCTTTAAAAGCAAAGAGCTAAGTTTGTCTGATGACTTAGAAACTCAAATGTAAGTGATTTGATTATTAGCCTTCATTTTATACTTTCTCTTTTTTTTTTCCTCCCCTTCACTAAAGTAGACATAGGGACTAATATATTCTTGCCGCAATGGGAAAAAACCAAATGCTACAAATATCAACAAAAGATGATAAATACAGATATATAGAAATACATGTGTGTGACTATACATGTGTATATAAATGTATACATATAAAAAACTCTAAAGTTCTATATTACAACTATTAATTTTTGAAAACAATGAAATGACTTTTATATACTTATTCAAACTTATTTTTAATCATTCCCCCAAACATCTGTTAAAAAAATGCCAAAACCCGTAGAATCCTGAGTTCATCTAGCTCTCAATAATAAGCACTGCTCCCTTGAATTGATCAGTGCACTTGGTGTTTGAAACTTAAAAATGCCTGCAAGAAAATCACCTCCTCCAGTGCCCTTAAGCAGTCTGGAGTAAATCTGCCACTGTAGTACATTAGAAGCAATTAGCCTCTATGCACTGACAGCGCTGAGCTGAACAGCTCCAGAAAATGACAACAGGACAGAAGAACAAGGGCCCCTTCAGTGTTTCTGTACAGTAGGACGACAGCGTTAGTAGCCCTGGAGGTCTTTCCATGAGCAGCCTTTCCTAGTAAATGACTTACTGCAGTATGTGAGCTAACACAGAATCATTGACATGAAAGGGCCAGAAGCATTTAAAGTTACATTTTCAGGTCCTTTCAGGGTCTGGGGTTAGAAGGATAGAAGGTCAGATTTGGAAAGGATCTTGGGAGGGACTCTGTGAATTGGAATTTTAGAGCTAGAAAAATGACCTTTTGAACATGGAATTCTAGAACATAGTATTTTGGAGTCAAGAGGATCTTAGAAGTTATGCAGTTCAGTACCTCCATCCTTGATCCCTCACCTGGATTTGCAGGTGATCAAACTACATTCTAGAGTTAAGCATTTTGCTTATGGCCATATGATTATGAAATGCAGACCTAGGACTGGATCCCAGGGATCCTGAATTCTAATTTCTCGGTGTTCTTTCCATAATACCTCTATCACTTCCCTCTTTGGGGGAGATAATTAAAAATATTCAGAGTCATCAATAAGTAGAAATAATTTCTAGTCCACATAGCAGTAGCACCTGAGGATGTGCCCTACAAATTTAAGTGAAATTTGAAAGAAAAGAAATAATAAATGTGAAAGACAAACTGCAAAGTTTAATTAACTTGATTCCAGTAATCATAGCAAAATGATATTTTAATTTTAATTTAATTTTATTTTAAAAGACAGATGATATTGTGTATGTTATGAAGGTGTTGTGGCAAATGTGTTATGGTGCAAAGGCAGGCTGAGTAGCTTAATGGATAGAGCATTGGGCATGAAACTAGGAACATCTGAGTTGAATCATGGCCCATACATGATTACAAGTGGTGTAACTGTGGACAAGTCACTTAACATCTCAGTCTCAGTTTTCTTATCAGTAAAATGAGGATAATAATATCACCTACCTTACATAGCAGTTTTAAGGATCAAAGGAGACAATATAAATAAAATGCATATTTTTCATGTACAATCATCTTTTTTTTCTATTCTACTATGTTATGGTTATGGAAATGCTTGCTTCATTTAAGTTCAGAATAAAATAAATTAAATTAAAAAAATGAAAGTGTTATAGTAATATTAGCTCACTATTAATACCTCATACTGAGCACAAATTGGCATTTTAATAGTGATAATAAAAAATGAGCTTCCTATTGAATTTGTCTAAATCTATCTATCTATGTCTCTCTGTCTACTTCTATCTATTTAATGAATAAATGAGTAGAAAAATAAAAGTGCTTTTATCATCACTATGTGACAGACAGCCAACAATTGGGTAGACTTTCTGAGGGAAACATTTGAGAGGACATAGACAAGAGTTTCACAGGATGGGCAGTCATAGATAGGTTGAGATCAGCTATATTAAAAGGAATTTCCTGAATCAGTGACATGATGGATCCATTTGAGTATTTCTGTGAGTAGTCACTGTGCTAAACACTAGGGATACAACTTAAAAAGTAAGATGGCCCCTGCCCCCAAAGAGCTTATATCCTAAGAGTGGTGGGGAGAGGGCGAATACAATATGGGAGTAGAGTTCAGGGACAGGGTGTCTGAAGAGTCGCAGGAATGGTGACTGTGAACCAGAGTTCGGAGAATTAATGTACACTTACCAAGAACAATGGTACTATTGATTTGATCATTATTCTCTTAAGGGAAAATAAATGGAAAGGAACGGCAGGAAACATGCTGCTCCTCAGTGCAGAAGACAAGTTGGCTGGAAAGAATAGCTACATGGACGCTGAAGCTTGACCTCCTGGGTTCTTCTGGAGTCAGACCACCTAGAAATAGTGAGCTAGCTGAGTGTGTGCTCACTCATGTTGTAGTAAAGGTGACATGGCCACCTCATGGGGATTTCTCCCCAAGTAGATTACTATATAAACATACATACATGCATACACATATATTTGCATACATTCAGGAATTCATAGTATCCTGTACCTGTGTCTGAGGCAGCTTATGGCCAATACTCTCGTTTCAGGTTTGATAATGAGATGAAGTGAGAACCTGAAACAGTTGAAAGGAAGTTTCCTTTGCCCTTAATGCAACAAGTATATGCAATAGGAGATATATGTACATGCATACATATAATATATATGTATATATATATATATATATATATTTTATATGCGCACACATACACATATATACTCACTGAACTTCTCTGTGCTCTCCATTTGGGAAAGTTTCTGGTTATAAGAGCAGGATATGATGAAGGACAATGGTGACTTATGCAGACTTCAGAAATCTACAAAGTTGGAAGGACCCAATTGCTCATGGCTGGGACTTTTAGGGAATGTTAATTCTTTTCAAGGGAGGGAAAGAGCAGTCTGGGACTGCTTCAGTTTGTAAGCAGGGGAAAAGAAAATGTATCAGGAAAATATTAGAAAAGATTAGTCCTATCACATCCTTACTGGTTATAGGTTTGAAGGTAGCAGGTGAAGGACTACTGCCACTGGAGTGGTCCCCTTCTTTCACATGTGAATACCACTGACCAGGTCTAGCCATACACTTTCTCCTTTCAAGAGATGGTTCCCTATATAGTCAATGAATTCACTTCTACCCCTACAGAAAAGCATGGGAAAGAGGAAGGAGTGGGACAGACCAGCCTCTCGACAGACCAGCCTCTCCCCAGACCACAAAATGATAGCCAGACCAATTTGTTTTAGCCCATAGCAAAGTGTGTGGGTTTGGGTGGGTGGGGGGTGTAGACACAACAGATTCAGATTAGTTCTACCTTTTGGGAAGATTATTAAAAATTATTAATGAACAGAACCATCAATTCTTTCTCACTTTAGTTCTGCCCCCAGTCACAAAGAAACTCAGGACTTCTAGAACCTAGGTTCTCTTAGCATCTCTATACATAAAAACTAAATTCTGTTCTTCCCTGCAGCAGACCTCATTCACAACAAAAACATATTCACATCAAATGGGGTTTAAATAAGTGAGATTTTATTTATAGCGAACCAGTTATTGAAACCACCTCTTTAAAAAGCAAACAACTTTAAAGTATTGAAAATGCCATATTAATCATCATTTCGCTTGGAAAAGAAAAAAGGCAAAAGGAAAGTGGCTTCACTAGCTATCTGGATTATCAGACAAGAGAAAATTTAATTACAATCATATACTCTCAGGACTCTGGTGACAGTTGTCTCATCTGCACTGGAGGATGATGACATCACATTCTCAAAGCTCCTTTCTGCTGCAGCACCTCTCTCCCCAACATGCATGCTGTCACAGTCACCTCTAAAGGGGCTGCCTGTCCCTCTGGCACCTCTCTTGTGCTCCATTCAAAATCTCTGTCCTGTCTCCAAGCAACAGGCATATAGGTAGATAGATAGATAGATAGATAGATAGATAGATAGATAGATAGATAGATAGATGATAAATAGGTTACACAAAACATATATCCTGTATATACAATCCACAATCAGGCTTCATTTCATCCAAACTAAAATTAGAATTTGTAATATAGAAGAATAAAGAATAGCTATGAGAAAATTTTATGGCATAAAATTAAAATGATTTATCATTTAATTATTTAAGATATTGAAAATAAAAATTGAAAAATGGACAACAAAAGTGTTATCAATAATTGCTACCATAGTAATTTCATCCAGAGGTTTAGCCAGTGTATGTCAATTGCTACAACAAGGAGACCAGAGGCTGCAGAAAGCGTATTAGTTAAAAAAAAATGCCTACTTTTCAAATGCAGAAAGATAGCTGACAAAGGTATGACTAGGTTATAATATAAACTTCTCTATAAAATCATATAAAGAAGGATGAGGAATTAATATAAGTATCATCTCGTAAAGTAGACAAGCAATGAAGGGTAAAACCAGTTCAAAGGAAGCTTGGTGAGACATAGTACTCAGCAAAGCCAACTCACAGACATTCAAAGATAAAAATGGAAGGACTACAAGTAAAAGAAAGATAGAAACGATTTGCAAAATAAATAAGCAATAACAGCATTTCAATAAATTATTTTCTCCATCCTGGATAGTTTAACCACACTACACATGGACCCTAACATCAAAATTTCCAAGGTACTTATAGAGAAAGTAGAAATGGTTGTAAAGAGAATGAAGATGGGGAAAACAGTCATAGTGGACTAAGACAAACAAATACACACACACATTTATATGTGTGTGTGTGTGTGTGTGTGTGTGTGTGTGTGTGTGTGTGTGTAGAGAACGAGAGAGAGACAGAGAGAGACAGAAAGAAAGAGACAGAGACGCAGAAAGAGAGAGACAGAGAGACAGAGAGAGAGATCCATGATGGAGACAGTATAATTGTGAAGCCATTAGATGGCTGATATACAAGTATCTTAAGGAGAAGATACCAAAGTCATAAAAAATCTCAGAAATTGTTAAAGATGATACATTACTTTTGCTGACATAAGTTCTGTACCCAATTAAATTAATTGCAAAACTTGAAATCTTGGCCTATAATTCCCTTGGATTAAATAAGTAATGATTCTGATAGCCCTGCAACAAAAAAGGAGCTTTGCTGTGTTACATATGATGTGAAACTTGAAAAATCTATTGACACAGACAGAAGGGCTGGAGACGTATATCATCTATCCAAAAGGAGCATTCAGAACCATATGGAAAGAGCTTCAGTATTTTGTGTCTCTGAGACTTTCAGAATGTATGGACACCCTTTCCCTCAAATTAACTTTACATCTAAATGACCCTACTTGACTTTGGTGACACAAAAAGAACATTGTAGTAAGAATCAGCATAACCAGTTTGAAGCAAATTTCTTCTCTTTTCCATTCTGTTCGTCCTCAACAGAACAGTGTAATTAGAATTCTTGCATTACCTACCTTAATGGGGATGTGAGATGAGTCAGTTATACGGCATAGTGGATAAAGCAGTAGACTTCAAGTCAAGAAGACCCAAGTTCAAAACCAGGCTCATATATTTTCTAGTTGTGTGACCTTGTCAAGGTTAGATAATCTTTCTTTGCTTCAGTTTCCTCAGCTGTAAAATGGAAATAATAATAGCATGTAATTTCCAGATATGCTGTGAGTATAAAATGAGGCCCCATTTCAATCATTTTACAAACTTAAAGTCCTATAGAAATGTTTGCTATCGTTATTTTTAATTTAAATAGTTATATAAAGAATTGTATTGTTGCTTTCGAAATCATAGAATCTCAAACTCCAGACCAACCTGTATCTGACCAGCAGTTTATTTTTAATAGTCTATGTTCAAAAACTATACCCTGTGCAAAGAGACACTGATAGCATTATTTATTTATTTATTTATTTATAGGATTCTAAAATCATAGATTTGGTGCTGAAACGGTCTGTCAGAGTCATCTCTAGTTCAACTCTTTCATTTTATAGAGGAACAAACTGAGCAAGACAGGTTAAGTGACTAAAATGGTAGCAAGCAGGAGAGCCATCATCTGAAACCATTTTTTATTGCAAAAATCAAGGTGGTTGTTGTTGTTGTTTTTTTTTTTTTTTTGCCTGCCTGGGAATCTGGATCATGATGTCAGGTCATTTTTATAATGGTTTTAACAGAACACTAGGGGTATTTATTTATTTATCTGTTTTAAGATGGAAGAGGGGGAAGGTAATGGACTTTTAAAGGAAGACAAGCTACGCTATTCTGTCATAAAAACTCACCACCCTTTAATGAATCCTTGAGCCCAGGGACTGGGGGATGGTCTTGAGGTCTCTGAATGGCAGCTCCTATATTAGAATGACAACATTAGCCTAAAACATTATAGTGTTCATTAGAGCAAAAACAAATCAAGGGTTACAGGAAACATAATGATTCATTTGAATTTCATATTGCATAATGGATTATTACTTTGGAATGTATCTCCAAAGAGCCATAGAATCCCAGAACCCTATGTTTGGAAGAGACCGCTGAGATCATTCAGTTAAATCCCTAGAAGACATAGGAATATTCTCTAGGACGTAAATGGTAAGTGGCTTTCTATTGTCTACTTCCACATCCTTCAGTGGCATAGAAAATAGTCCCAAGGCTGCTTTTCAGTGGTTCTAAATGTTAGGGAATGTTTTCCTTATATCCAACTGAAGTCTGCCTCCCCATAATTCTGAGGTATTCTCTTCCCCCTGTATAGTCCGTCCCTTGGTGAAATCATCTGTGCTCCAGTTTTTTAACAATTTATTTTTGGCACCATTACTTATGTAGCTTTGTAATATTGGGTAAGTAATTTAACCTCTCTGGGTCGGTTTCCTCATATGTAAATTGGGGGGGGGTATTAAACTGGAGGTAGCTAGTGGCACAATGGACAGAGTCAAGAAGACCTGAATTCAAATTTGGCCTCAGACACTTATTAGCTCCGTGATCCTGGGCAACTCAGTATCTATTTGCCTCAGTTTCCTCAATGGTAAAATGTGTATAATAATATCATCTAGCTTTGTAGGGTTCTTGTGAGGATCAAATGAAATATAGTTTGTAAAACATAGCGTTTATCACAGTGCTTAGACCATGGTATAGACATGTTGATTCCTCCTCTTTGATCTTTAAGAATTCTTCAAAATCTAAATCTAAGGTCACATGCAGGTTAATTTCCAACTTTATCACTGTGCTCAATCTCACCTCTACCTTCACCATACTTCTAACGACTTGCTGAACATCTCCACCTGGAGGTCTAGATAGCACCTCTGTCCCTGTCTGTCTAAAAGTAAATTTACTATATTTGCCCCTAAATGTGTTTCTTCTCCTCAAACAAACATGTACACATGCATTTGTGGATATATGTATATATACACATATATACACACATACACATACACATGTGCATGTGTATAACATATATTTGTGTGTCCATGTGTGTATGTATACATACATATAGTGCATATTATGTATGTATGTATATATATATATAGAAAATTTTCAAAGTTTTACCATTGTTAACAGGATAAAATACAAACTACAGAAGTGAGTCAAAATATTCATCTAAACTTCTTTGTTTGTATGTGTGATATATGTGTATATTCATGAATATGTATAACTATATATAGATGTATGTATATGTGTGCTTATATATGTGTGTATATTATATATATTATGTGTATATGTACATATATAGCAAATGAAGAATTTACAAGAGTATTAGCAGTTATATAAACGTACATTGTGCATGTTTGTATGTAAGTATATGCATATGTATATATGTCATGCATATATACATACATACACATGGAAGTTTAGATGACGATATTCCCACAGAATTTGTGTTTTATCCAGTTAACAATGATAAACCACTAAACAATTTTTTTTTTTGATCAGGAGAGTGACGTGGTCAGAACCATGCATTAGGAGGATTTCTTTGGGATTTGTAGAAAAGATTAACTAGAGACAAGGATCCCAGTAAGAAGTTGTTATGATATTCCACATAAGTGATAGTGAGTGTCAGTGTAGAGTCCTGGCAGGGTTAATGAAGAGGAAGATACGAATTAGAAACATTGATAAGTTGGGATCTCCTGGGCTTGGCAATTGATTCTACATATATTGGAGAGGGTCAAATGAATCAAGATTTCAAGCCTTGCTGATTATGAAGACAGTGTGTCCATTTAAAGATGGGGATCTATCAACGGTTAAAAAATAAAGTATATTTACAATTTTCAAGGATTGTCCTGGAAGGAATGTTTGGCTCCATATGATTAAGAAGACATTTAGCCTTTCTCTTTCTTGGGCTGCTACAAAGCAGGCAGGGGGCTCTCTCGGTTGCTCCAACTGCAGCAGGAAAGTCCACCTGAGATAAAGCACAGAACCTTTTCATTCCTTCCATATCTGTTTGGACATTCAGTCTAAATGGTTCCTACTTTGTCACCTTTAGCAGCAGAGGCTTTCAGATTTTGTCTCAGGCTGCACCTGCCCAATTCCTTCAGGAAATCTTCATAGCATATCATCTTAAATCTACTCATCAATCTGTTCAAACTCGTATGCTTGCTCTTCTGGTTTGTTTCAACTTTCTTAAAATGTTCCCCATCATTGGTGAAAGTGCTCAAAGCCATCAGAAATGATAAGATAATTCAACAAGATAAAATCTTACTCCAGGAAGATACAAATATCTCTTGATTGAAACTTGCCTGCTCTTGATTGCATTGACAGAGACAATGCTAGAAGCCTAGGTCCTCATAGATGCTGAGTAATGCAATGAATAGAACATTGGACTCAGAGTCAGGAACAACCGAGTTCAAATCCTGCCCCAGATACTTACTCACTAGTGTGACTGTAGGCAAGTCACTTAACCTCTGTTTTCATCAATTTTCTCATCTGCAAAATGAGAATAATAATAGCATCACTGAGATGTTGTGTGGATCAAATTAGATATTTGTAACACTCTTTGCAAGTACTGTGTAAGTGCTAGCTATTATTATACCTAAATCTATGTACATTGTTCTCAGAGTCAGATGACCATTCAATCCTCTTATCCTGCTATTTATTGTCTTCATGGCATTACATAAAGTCATAGTCTCTCTAAACCTCAATTTATTCACCTATAAAATGAAGATAGTAGCATTGATTCTACCTAGCTCTCAGGACTCTTATAAGGATCAAATAAGATCATAGTATCCTAGTGTTTAATCCTAAAAGATACCTTAGACAGGATGTGGTCCATACTCTTCTTTTACATGTGTTTGTGTGTATGTGTGTGTGTGTGTGTGTGTGTGTGTGCGTGCACATAGAGTGGGAGAGACCTAGAGAGAATATATATTATATATATTATATGTATACACAGATCATATATGTACATATACATAGTACTTCATTTTCATAAAGTGCTACATAAATGTGATTCACTAATATCATTTAAAGATAGCATTATTGTGAAATTAAACATCTAATGCATAAAAGGAGAAAATAATTTTACATTTGTTTCATATAATGTTACCTACATATAGGTTGAAATACAGTAGGCTGCTTTTCAATAAAGGAAAGGACATTTGGAGGACAACCAAAGTGATTTCTCATTTTTCCAAAGGTTTGAACATCTTTACATTAAACTTAAGCCAGTAGAATGATAAATTTAATTGCACTATCTCTCTTTTAAAAAAAAATATTTCCCTGAGGTGTCATTTTCCCATCTTAATCGTATGCAAATAGGACCTTAATCACAAACAATGAGTAGAAATTGTCCTGTAATGAGCCATCAAATTGATAGAAAATGTATAACGTAGAGTCATTCTTAGTGTAGTAGATCAGATGTGGAGGAGGGTGGGGATTCCACATCCATACCCCTTCTCTTCATTGCTCTATTAAAAAGGGCTTCTCCTAGTTTGCTTTGCAAAGCCCTTTCTTATTCCTGTCTTTACTATAGAAATGAAATAGACATGAAATCAGTGATTTCACTGGACTGGGGAGCTCTCAGTGAGTAAATTCCCTCTAATGAATCAGGTCGGTACCTTCTCTTGAACTTACATTTTTTGTTGCCCAGAACACTGAGAGATTAAATCATCATCATCATCATCATTGTCATCATCATCATCATCATCATCATCATCATCATCATCATCATCACCATCATCATCATCTCGCCTTATAATAATCACTTAACCTCATAGGCCTCAGTCTTCTCATCTTTAAAATGGGAATAAAAATAGTAGCTAACTTCCAGGGATGTTATGAGGATCAAATGATGTGCTTAGAACAATGATTGGCACAAATGAACAACTACATAAATATTAACAACAACAACAGCAACAATAATAATAATAAATAGCATTTAAATAGTGCTTTATAAACATTATCTCATTTGATCCTTACAACAACCTTGGAAAACAGGTGTTATTATTATCCCCTTTTTAAAGATTAGGAAACTGAGAAAGATGGAGGTTAAATGATTGGACCCAGGGTTACCCAACCAGTATGTGTGGGACTTGAACCCAGATCTTTCTAGCTCCAAAGCAGGCTCTTTATCCACTACAAGTTGCCTCTTCTCATTATGAAAAACATTAAAGCAACAACAACAACAACAACAACAGTAACAACAACAGTAATCTATAATTGACTGCCCGAAGCAGATCAGCTGCTCTGTACTTCAAATTACATGAAGTATTGGGAATACACATCCACAGGTACTTGTAAATATGCACATTCACCCTCTCCCCAGCCTATAATTCATTTCGGGAAATTTGATCCACTTCTAAAAAGAATCCATTTAAATATTGAGATGAAATATGTTACCTTGGATTCTATTTTCCTTGGGCAGTAGAACGTCTTCTACAGGAATCTATGAAAAGATAAAGAAACATTCAAGATAGCTCACTTTTCTATAGTTTTAAAGTCTACAGAGCCTTTTCTTTACAAAAGTCCATCATAAATGGGATTATAAGATTATAGATTTGAACTGGAAAGGAACTTTGAAGCAATCAAGGCCAACTCCCTCATTCTAAAGATAGAGAAACTGATATACATAGTTGTTAAGTGATTTTCTCAGGGTGGCATAGCTAATATCTGTAGCAGGATTTGAACCCAGGATTTCCTGACTCCAAAATCAGTGCTCCATCTACCAAAGCACCTTATAGACCATCTAAGATTCTTTCTGGTTCTCAGCGTATGATCTTATGAGTTAGTCATTTTAAATATGAAGAAACTAAATTTCATGTAGTCTGTAATTTACTCAAGTTCACCCAGGCAGAAAGAACACTGAGATTTCAAACCCAGATGTTGTAACTCTCAACCCTCTTAACTTTGAGTTTAGTTATACAAACAAATCCTACATAATGCTGACCCAACCTCTGCCATTTCACACTGTTACTATTAATATACAACTCAACCCTAGTGTATTGTAGCAAAGCCATACTGTTTTGTTGTTAAACTCACTGCCCATTCATTGCATTTGTTTTTGGGTATGGAATTTTCTCTTCCCTGTGAAACTACTTCACTTAAAATCGTGGAACGAATTAATGATGTTAAGATTGATATGTCTGATTTTTAAACAGAACCAAGACAATTTGGGAGCAATGTCATATTCTAAAGCAAATAGTCTGGACACCTGTACAAAAGCAGAAGAAAGGGGCACAGTACGAACTTGGCCCAACAACATGCTAGCGCACACTAGCCAGAGCCTTCCTACCTCAAAGTCTGTGGTTGTGGAAGATGGCAGTCCAGTTACTGAGAGCCACTCAGGGACATTTGGGGGTCCAGTGAAGTAGTAAGGACCCTACCAAAGCTCCTGGAGGAAGGCCAGAGGCAAAACCTACCCTGAGCTTTCCCTGTATTGGGACCCTAACAAGTAACACCTGAGTAACACCTGGGATCAGAGTTCCTTGAAGAATTTGGTGGGGATGGGGCGGGGGGCAAGTCTGGGTCACTGTATTCAGGACCAGGCCAGCACTGCTTACACCAATAAGATACTGAGTTAGACCAAAATGCAGTGACACCTCCCCCACCTCCTCCCACACACCTGCATACACATCTAGATATTAAGTTGAAACTGAATAAAAAAAAATGTGTATCATACTAGACATTCTTTTCACATTTGCTAATTGGCTTGTTTGTCCTAAAACCTCCCCTTTAAGGGAAATGCCCAGTCCAGTCATGTCTTTATTCCTTTCCAAACTCTACTCATGATGTGGTGAATTTCCCCTACTATGTCACAGAAGTCTTCTCACAGAAGTCCACGCAACTCCTAGACTTCTCACACTAGAAATAACCCCTTGCTTGGGTATCCTTCCATTGACTGGCTGGTCCCTTGTAGAATTTCCACTTTAAGGAAAATGCCAGGTCAGCATTATTGTTATCCTCTCCAGTCTCTATTCCTAACTGTCCAGATTTTCCCTGCCATGTTCCCATTAAAGTACTTCTTCTCCTCCCACCTAACTCTCACAGATTTTCACCTCTCTTTTATGTCTTCTGCCATTAGAATGTAAGCTCCTCAAGAGCAAGACTGTTGCTTTTTCTGCTTCTATTTGTTTTCTTAGTGCCTAGCACAGTGACTGGTACATAATAAGTGCTTAATAAATGCTTGTTGACTTGAAGAAATACCATAATTTGAGAGACCCCAAGGTGGGAAATCCTAAAGAGGATAGAGATCCTACAACATATCCAGGTAAAACCTCAGAGAAAAATGTCCTAACCACAGGCCATAGAGATTACAGTGATATTTAGAATAAATGAAATAAGAGATTCAGAATGGAAAACCTAGGGACAAAAAAATGTCAAGGAAAACTGACATCTTAGAATAAACTTGGAAACCCCCACTTGAGGACTAAATACCTTGAAAATTAGGATGGAACAAACAGAAAACAAGGATTCAAGAAGACAGCAAGAAATATTAAAACTAAACCACATAATTGGGAAAAAAAAACCAGAAGGAAACATAACAGCAAAAAGAACAGACCTGTAAAACAGAACAAGGAGAGATAATCTAAGAATTATCAAGCAATCTGAAAGCTATAATCAGAAAAAAAAGTCTGGATATCATATTTCAAGAAGTTATAAATAAAACTTGTCTAGAACTTTTAGAATCTGAGAGAAAAGTGAAGATAGAATCCACTGTTCATCCATGGAAAAGAAAATTGAAAATTCTCAGGAATGTCATAGCCAAAATCCAGAATTTCCAGGTCAAAAAAAAAAGCATTATGCCAGCAGAAAGGGAAGAGCAACAATGATATCTTTGGGCCTATACACTATCTCCAGCTTTAACACTACTTAATTCTGACAAATACTAGGCTATCATGGAACCAATGCGATGGACCTGCTCCAGACGCGCAAACAATGCCTAAGAATAAAGCAGAGATGATCTTATTTAGAAGGATGTTTGCTGTCACGTTAACTCAAGGCAATACTTGGGGTAAACTCAGGTATAACAGTTAATATTTTTCTCTGCCTTCCAAATCAACAGAGATTAACTTTAGAGGGGGGCAGAGTTTATTATGGCATTAGCAGAAATAAGCCATTACTTCACCTACATTTCCAAGAGGAAAATGCTATTTGTGAAATTAACTTCTGAGTGAAGTCATCAACTGCTTTGTCTGCATTGAACTTAAAACAATGCAAGTCTGATTATTTTGTACTCGATACAAATGAGAAATGGTGTTGCTATTGAGATTCTTGCCACTTGCCTCCCCCAGAAAGTACCATGCAATTATTGTTTTGTGTGTGCGTGTGTTTTTTTTTCTTTCCTCCCCATAGAACCTGGCATTACTCATAAATCTCAGGAGCTCGTTAAAGAAATAATAATAAAAGATTACCTCAGAAGTGCACTCATTCTAACTGCTTCTGAGAAACGGCTAAGAACCATCTAAAACGACCTGAGGTCTTTGCCATTTTCTCAGTTACCACCTAATCTGGCATAATCAAGGGGCAGTTCTTCTTTCCCATCCCCTTGACTAGAATGGAATTGAATTCTTTCACCTCTTCCTGGTGTTGCTCTAAAAAAAATCCCATTTATAATTGTCTTTTAAAGCCCTTCCCTATCCTCTAAACACACACCAACTCCCTTAGGTACATCATGAGTATTATTATTTTAGTCAGTCAGTCAATAAACATTTATCAAGCACTTAGGATGTGCCAGGCACTATGCTAATTCTTCCACCTAAAGGACTTTTACTTGTTTGTCTCAAAAGAGGAATATGAATTGACCTACTGATAGCTTTAAGTATATTCTCCTGAACAAGATCTCCCCATTCCCTTATAGTCAGTTTTTATTGTTGTTACTGTTGCCTCTGCTGTTGTTTTTGTTATTCAACAAAAATGAAATAATGGTGTTTATTTTGAGGTCTGCACAAAATGCTGCATTTCTTATCCTGCTTGTTTTTCACAATGGACTTCTGAAATAAATGCCTTTGACCTTATTTTATAGAGGAGAAAACTGAGGCTCAGAGACACTAAGTGACCTATTAATGTTTGCACATCTAGGGTCTGAGATGATATTCAATCTCAGGTTTTCCTGAACCCAAATTCTGGAGACTCATATCTCCAGAGAAGGAAAGGGCCTTAAAAATGTCCTTCAGTCCAATCCCCCTTAATTAAATGATCACAAAACTGAGAATGAGGAAGATTAATTAACTTACCCAATTGCACAAGTACTAACCCTAAGTGGTTGAATTTGAAGCTAGGTCCACCGACAAGGTCCTCTGTCTATAGATAAAGAGCTGAAAGAACAAATGAATAAAATAACACTTATTCAAGCCTAAATATGCACCAAGATCTATGCTATACACTAGAGCACAGATATAAACTATCAAAAGAATCCCCATCCTTTAGGAGGTTACATTTTAAGAGTAGAAGGCAATAGATAGATAGATAGAATATATATCATATATATATATATATATTATATGCACAATGTTACACATACATACACATGTGCAAGAGATAGAAAAGGAAGGATTATGGCTTCAAGATGCCAAGAAGTGGCATGGAGAGAAGGTGTAAGGTGACTAATCAGATTCCAGGATCACAAGGGCAGGAGTCTGAGAGCTTGGGTTCTGGTGAAAGTAGATCAAAGTATTCAGAATGACCAGAATTATGACTCCTAGGTGGCCACAAAAGAAGTGTGCTCTGAGACCATATAGGGCAACCTCCTCATTTTAAAGGTAATGAAACTGAGGTCCAAGATGGTTAAATATTTTTTTTTCTATTGTACGCACTGCCTGACAAGGGGATATGTGGGCAAAAATATTCTGCCTAAAGTTCACTTTCTACCACTATGATGGACACTGAGAGAGATACAAATGTGACCCAAAGCCATAGTTTAGTAGTAAAGCACAGTGAAAAGAGCATTGGGTTAGGCATCAAAAGAACTCGAGGTACTGAGTGGGAAAGATGCTGAACTGAGGATCAGGAGAGCTGTGGAGTCCAGCACTTCAGATTCCAGGCTGTGTGATGCTGAGAAAGTCATTCCTTCTCTCTTGGGCTCTGGAAGATTGTGCTGGTCAATCTCTAAAGTCCATTTTAGTACTGACTTAACTGGAATAGAAGTTGATCCCCATTGGATTAGACTATGAGGAAGCTAGGTGGCACAGTAGAGTGCTGGGCTTGGAGTCAGGAAGACCTTAGTTCAAATTCACATCAGTGGAGGGTGGGGATTTCAAATCCATACCCCTTCTCTTCATTGCTCTATTAAAAAGGGCTTCTCCTAGTTTGCTTTACAAAGCCCTTTCTTATTTGTCTTTACTATAGAAATGAAATATACATGAGATCAATGATTTCACTGGACTGGGGAGCTCTCATTGAATAAATTCCCTCTAATGAATCAAGTCGTACCTTCTCTTCAACTCACATTTTTTGTTGCCCAGAACACTAGCTGTGTGACCCTGGACAGGTCACTTAACCTCTGTTTGCCTTAATCCATTGGAGAAGGAAAAGGCAAACCATTCCAGTATCCTTGCTAAAAAAAAAACAAAACAAAACAAAACAAAACAAAATAAAAAAAAAAAAAACAACACACACACACACACAAAACAACCTCAAAGAAAGCATTGGCATGCTATGGTCAACAGGGACACAAAGAATCAGACACAACTGAATGACTGAACAACAAATTATCTCTGGGAATAATCAAATTAAACCAGCAAATGTTTCTTGGGTACATTCCATGTGTGAGAAATTCTATAACTTCAGACAATTCCCATTCTAAGTAGTCAGTGCCTTCAGCTCCAGTGAGAAAGCCAATTCTCTAACACCAAGGGTGCTCTATAGGTCTTGTAGCCATGCTAAAGCAATGCTCCATGAATTGGGAAGTGGATATTTGTTATGCCATTGATTTTAAACAAGTCTGTGCCAGTTCGTTAACATCACCAACTGCTTAGCTGACATGGGGTTTCCATGGCCATGAGCTACTGTTAACTATGTTAAGAAGAGAAAAAATCATCTTGAAATATATGTTTTGTCAGACTCAACTACTCACCACCCCATGAGTATCATCCCACAATTTCCAGCCTCCATACCCTTACTTAAGCTTTACCCTATGCCTGGAATAACCTTACACAGACTTTGTACTAATGGAATCCTGTTTTTTTTCCTTCAAATTCCAGCTCTAATGACAGCTACTTTTTGAATTTTATGCCCAAACCAAAATGAACCTTCTCCTTTTCAGAGATGCTATCTCTGTCCTCTTCTCACTCTTATTAACTATTCAAACATGACCATTTGTCCCCTACCAGAATCCTAAAATCATTGAAATGTCAGAAGTGGATATGATTTTAAGGGCTATTTAGTCTAATTCTTTTATCTGAAAGAAAAAATGAATACTAATATGAGCTAGAATTTATAAAGTGTTTTGAGGTTTGCAAAGTACTTTACAGATATCTCATTTATATTCACGACAACCTTGAGAGGTAGGTGCTGGTATTATCCCCATTTTGTAGATGGGAAAGTTGAGGCAGAGAGCAGTTAAGTCATTCACTCAAGTTAGCCTCAATTAGTAAGTGTCTGAGGCAATATTTGAACTCAGGTCTTTCCTGACTCCAGGTCCAGCACTCTAGACATTGTACTCTTCAAATCTCTGAACTGACCTGCCTCAAGACTATGATGTTCAGAGATTTGAAGAGTCTTATCAAGTTAATCCAAAAAAAAATTTTGTTAAGCACCAACTGTATGTTAACCATAAGATATATGAGGACAAACATAATAACAGGTAGACTTTTGTCTTCAAGGAACTTATAATCTCTCCAGGGACCCAACATGAACCTATGAGAGGGAGAGAGGGAGAAAGAGAGAGAGAGAGAGAGAGAGAGAGAGAGAGAGAGAGAGAGAGAGA
>NW_020954642.1:2509064-2579064 GCF_900497805.2 Vombatus ursinus
AGAGAGAGAGAGAGAGAGAGAGAGAGAGAGAGAGAGAGAGAGAGAGAGAGAATAGGGGACAGGAATGATGTAGTGCAGAAGGTGGTGCTTAAACTAAGCTTAAAAGGAATCTAAGAATTCAAAGGAGACAGAAGAAGGGAATGAGTTTTGAGTTTCAGGTGTAGAGGACAACCTATATAACAGAATAGAGAATGAGGATTGAAAGTGCTGTACAGTGAAAAGAAAGTAGGTTAGTTTAGTTAGAATAAAGGGTACATGAAAGGGTGAAATACCTTTAAATGTCAAATAAAGTTTTTAATTTAAGTTGAGGTTAACAGGAATTCATTGAAGCTTTTTGAGAAAGGGTGTGGTGTGATCAGATCAGTATTTAGGAATATAACTATGGCAGCCCTATGGAGAACAGATTGGAGAGGGAAAAGACAATGTGGGGATACCAGTTAAAAAGTTATTGAAATAGTCCAGGTGAGAGGATATAAAAGTCTGAATTAGAGAGCTGGATGTTTAAATAGAGGAAAGGGGATTGATAGGCGAACCAAGAGTCAAGCATTTATTAAGCACCTCCTTTGTACCAGGCATTGAAACATATTCTGGGGATACAAATGTTGCATTGAGGAGACAAGATACACACACACATACACACACACACATATGTATGTATGTATGTGTATATATATGTATATACATATATATGTCTGTAGAGAGAGAAAAAGAGAGTTGGATATATGTATACATATATAAATATATATATGGACACATATACATGTAATTGTATTATATATACAATGAAACAAATATGGGGATAAAATTGACAGGATTTGGCAACTGGATAGGGTAATGGAGAGTGAGATGGTGGATATAATACCGTGGTCTTAAACATAGGTTTCAGCAAGAATGATGGTGCTCTTGTCAGGGAAATTTGGAAGACAGATGTGTTTGGGATAGAAGCTAATTAATTCTAGCATGGACATGTTTAATTTGAAATGTTTATAGAACATCCAGTTTAAAATGCCTAGGGAACAGATGGTGGTGAGGGACTGAAACTCAGGAGAGAGACTAGAGCTCAATGTATAGTTTTAGGGAGTCATCTGCTTGGCTACAATAGTTGAACCTCTAGAACTGGCCACAATAATTGAAATTGAGCCCATAATAAAGCTTTGGATTTTACCTACATTAGGTGATGATACAATTAAGGAAACTGGATAGTGACCAGAAACGTAGAAGAAGAACCAAAATCAGTGTCATGAAAACCCAGAAAGGAGAAAATATCCAAGAGAAGAGGGTAGTAAACAGTACCAAATGCCATAGGAAAGTCAAGGATTTTGAAATCTGGCCAAAGGTCAATGGATTTCACAATTCAGACAACACTGGTACTTTTGGGGAGAGATGTTCAGTTGAGTAAAGAGACCAGAAACTAGATTAGAAGAGGGTGAGTAGTGAATGAGTAGAGAGATATTGGAGGCAATTAATAGAGACATTCCCCATCCCCAGAAGTTTGGTTGTAAGGGGGAGGAGTGATGTAGGACAATATCTTGAGGGGAAGGTAGGATCAAGTGCATTTATTTATTTATTTTAATTTTTTTTGCTTTTTTTAGTGAGGCAATAGGGGGTTAAGTGACTTACCCAGGGTCACAAAGCTAGTAAGTGTCATGTATCTGAGGACAGATTTGAACTCAGGTCCTCCTGACTCCAATGCCGGATCTCTATCTATTGTGCCACCTAGCTGCCCCTCAAATGCATTTTTTAAAGATAGGGTGATCTTGGAATGTTTTTAGGCAGCAAGGAAAGAATCAGTAGATAGGGAGAGAGGGAAAATAAGAAGAGAGGGAGGAAATAGGGAGGATTGTCGATCTACTGGAGGAGATAAGAGGGGATGAGATAAATGATATAAATAGAAATGCTGGCCTTGGTAAGCATAAATGTTTCTTACTTCAGTTTAGAAGAGAGAAGGGTAGAAAATGAGAAAAGGTAAAGTATGGGAGAAGAGGATGCTCATGGCAAATGGGCTCAATTTTCTCAGTAAGGTAAGAAGGAAATGGGATGGCATGGAAGTATTAAAGAAAGAAGAGAACATGTGGTATAATGTGCAAAAAAAAAATTCAGAAGCATTACAGAAGACAAGGTTTACCTTGCAGTAGTGGAGGGACTAGATTGAAAAAAAAAAGATAATTTGTAACAGACCCAATTGCTTGATGTCCTCCAGCATCATTAATCAGCATATATATATAAGATCAGAAAAGGTGGTGAGGATGAAACAGACTTCACATTTGACAAGACCTACTCTCTAGATAGGACAAGGGGGCAAGTGAATGAAGAGGAAAGGACATTGTAAAGTTGAACTGATTAACTTCAGGGTCAAGGTTAGGTAGGATGGAACATAAAATCAAAGTAGGGGAGATGGCTTGATACAGCAGGGAGGATTGGAAGTGATATCAAGGACAAAGACTAGTTGTTGAAAGAGTCAATCACACAGAGCCAGAAATGACATGATTTCAGGAGAGATGGTCTTCAGAATTTTTGATAATGGAACACTTGTGGGTGAAGATGAGATCAAGGGTTTGCCCATACCTTCATGGAACTGAGATAAAGGGAAGGTGTAGATCATAGGATTTTTTAGAAAGGTGATGAATTGGAAGGCAAGCATGTTTGAGAGGACATTGACATACATATTGAAATATTGTAGTGTAAGGAAAAGGGATCAGAGTAGACAATATTGAGCATCAGTTACTGAACTCCTTGAAAAAGGAGGAAACATATTGGAAGCTGGGAGACAACCCCCTTAGAAAGTTAAATAGGGTGCTATATCTCCACAGTGTGAATAGGGAAGGAGAAAAAGTTGCTGAGTGATAGCTGAATAAGGTGGGTATATAATGAGCAATGAGAAGCAAGTATGACTACTTTCCCTGGATCAATAGTTGGATGCTGTGAGGAGGAGAGAGATTGAGAGATAATGCATTGATCATTGGAAAGGATGGTCAGGCTTCCTGGAGAAAGCCAGAAGATGAAAGGAATATGAGAGGAAAGTGTCCAAGATGAGAGGAATTATTTAAATGATAAAATGAAGTTCCGGAGAGCAGAATGAAAGGTTTGAGCAACACTGGATTGGCCCTCTGTTGGGATAGGGCAGTGTTGAATGGGGATGAGAAACAGGTAAGTAGGTGAAGGATTGTTTTGGAAAGGGGTGATTTTTACTTGGGCATGTAGGGATTCAGCAGCAGTGGAACTGGGAGAATAAGTGTGTTTGAGTGTGTCTGTATGTGTGTGTCTGCATGTGTGTGTGCATGCACATGTGTGCATAGGGCAGGAGCTTTTTAGCAAAAGGGGAGGGCAACCCCTCTCAAGAATCCTATGAATGGAGGGGGAACATCAAACAAAGAGTTATTGACACATGTGAGACTAAAAACCCAGATTTCTAGACATTATAATAAACTATTAGACCTGGAAAGGTTGTTAGATTGTTAGAGTTCATCTAGTTCCACACTCTTTTTACAGATGAAGAAACTGAGGTTAGTAGCAGAGCTCCAGCCTCATGAATCCAGGTATTGACTTTTACAAATACATTCCTCTATCAGGGATAATGTCTTGATCCTCTTTGTTTCTCCCCCAGTCCTAAGTTAAGCACTTTGCACAAAGTAAATGCTTAAAAATTGCCCATTTAATTGAATTTCCACAATGTCGGCTTCTCTTATGTTCTTCAACTCCATTATACCCAGCTAAAGCATCTGGTTTATTTCATATCAACATTGTTGTTCTTTCATTATCTGTATTTTAATGCTCTGATGGATCTATGATTTCATTAATGCAGGTGCTCCTTCCAAGAGTACAGATGGTAACCCAACTTTCTTCTATCATCCTGTGTAACTCATCCACATCCTTCTATAAATCCTCCACAAAAGCTATTCCCAATGTGCTGAGGGCATTCCTCTAGAAATAGTATGTTAGAGTTACTTTTGTGGGGATACTGGTAGAGCACATGATTATGTCCATAATTTATTCCTCACCATTAGTACATGACCAGCCCACTTCATTTTCTGGTCAGGAGTCTTTCTGATTACATTATTTGCAAGTACTGTCAAATATAATTTTCCATTGATTCTTGCTACAACCTCCTTAGACCCAACATACATCAACCTCTACATTGCCTTCTGGCTAATCTTTCTCTCTCTCTCTCTGTGTATACATACACACACACACACACACACACACACACACATACATATATACATATATACGTATACACACACACATATACACACATATGTATATACACACATATATACACACACACATATATGTATACATATACATTCATACATATTGTTTATATATATATATACATACGCACATACATACACACATGCATATATGAATATACTTATGCACATATACATATATATGTGTTAATCCTTCAAACTACTTTATTTTAGACTGTTTTAAGTCTTAATCTTCCAGCAAAGAATACCAGAAACTAGTAGTACCACTAGTTAGAACTGTCACTTGTTTGGTGTCTAAGTCCTTCTGTCAAAAGTGGCTTGTAAGTATTTTGTGTTTAGCAATATATGTATTTGCACGTTTGTGTATGTGTGTGGGAAATAATTAATTACTTGTCCCATACTCAATTAATAAAATACATTGGTATGTGGTATATTCCTCACTTTTGGGAGAGACCTAGATCAAAGGTATAATCTAAGCTATAAGTAAATCATCCCTAAATATCAGGGTAGGGTTGTAACAAGCTCAAGAGTGTGAAAAAAGACAGACTAACTCCTTTCTTTAGGGGCTAAGAACCCCCAGAACCAGACCAGGTTGGAACAAATGCTCAGGTCAAAAACAGAAAGGGAATGTGTGCAGGGACTCAGCCCAGTAGGTACAGTGGTTCTTGATAACTGTTAAATTAACAAATCACTTTTATGTATCACTGTAAGATGTAAGTTATGCAGAATGCTTTACACACAACAGTTCTGTGACACAGAGAGCATAAGTATTATTGTCTTTACATTATAGATGAATTAAAATATGGCATGGAGCTAAGACTCTACTTGACACATTTAAATAAGAAATTAATTCTAAAAATTAGGAAATAGATGAAAGAAAATACACTGGCACAGACCACAATAATTCCTTATGGAAATTTGAAAGATAGACATTTATCGACATGATAAGGAGAATAAAAGTGTCTATAAAGAATGTTAGTCAGCAAATGTTTGACTTTTTTTTTTGCCGAGAGATCTGGCATTCAAAAGGCACTATAATTCAGAATATAGACTCTTTTTTTCTGAAATCTTAAAAGATGATGGTAGAAAAATTCTGAGCAGCATTACCTCACAGTAAAGAGAGAAGCAATGAAGGAGAAAACCAATTTAAGGGAAAAGTTTGGAAGGATACTCAAATAAGCAGATGATATAAAGGTATGAAACGAGAAGGAAGAATACATTCAGACTAAAGATGGAAAATATCTGCAAAGGAAAAAAAAACTAACAATCTGTTTTCACCATCAAAGATAGTAGACCTGCTACATAAAGACTACCGTGTCATTGTCAAGGTAAAAGACCCTGAATAAACAAACAAATGAATGAATAAACAAGTAAACAAACAAATATGACAATATATACACATATGTATATATAAGAAAGGAAGCTATACATATATGTGTATGTGTGTATGTATATATGAACTTAGACTAGACTAAGTGGACAGAGAGCAGTTCCATACTAGAGGTTATATACTTTTAAAAGTGTTAGGGATCAATTCTCAAAGTATAGGAATGAGAAGATATAAAGAATATGGAATAAAATATTATGACCAGGAAGAAGAATCCAGGACAGCATCATTAACCAAAAAACCCATAAGGTTGTTTTCCTATCTATATAAAATTTTATGAAAAGAGTATACACACATGCTGAGGACGTTTTCATTCTGGTTATTAGAAGGTAATAGCCCCAGATTTCTGCAAATGACATTCCTCCCTAAAACGCCATACTTTTGCCACCATACAATTGACTGCTAGATGTGGAGTATCCAAGATGACTCTGTGGTTATCGTTTGTTGAATATGATTCACACACCTTTTTGATTTGGTAAAGAACAATGCCACTGTAAAGGCTCTTTCCTCTCCCAATCTGCCTCCCATGAATATCAAAATTATACAAGATTTCTTAAAATATAGCACTGAAGAGGCAAACCTATTTTAAAATCCCATGATCACTAATGTCAGGTAAGGCATTAGATTGGAGATGGATGCTCACTGAAAGTGGAGTTTACTGTTCTCACAAAGGAGATCCAGCAGAGGCACCAAGTTGAAAAGTCATTTCCTATAGATGGTATCTTCCAAATGCTGCTGCTGATAGATGACATTTTACTGATTGCATCAAGCATTAGAACATCACAGAGATTCCTGGATGTTATTCACAATCTTTCTAAAGAATTTGCCCAAAATTTCAACCTAGGAAAATCAAGTGTATAAAGAATTCTTTTTGTTCAGATTATGAGGTGCAGATGGAGGACATCCTGGAAACCTTTATAACTTGCCTGTGTGTGTGCATGTGTGTGCAAAAGTTACAAGTAGAAAGTGAGTCGGGCTCAGTTTGGAACAGAAAGAGGAGATTGAACTGAGTTGCCTTTAGGAATTTGCAAAGTTCTTTTAATAAAAATTTGTCCCTGAAATAAAGACCCATATTTTAGTGCATATTTTTGTCAATGCTGAATGGCTTTGAATTCATAGTAATGAGAATGTTCTTTGTAGGCCTTCCCTTCACCCTCATAAACCAAGGTGTTGAACACATTGAAAGAGAACAAGCATTGACTGGTATCTTTTTCACTTAAAAATTCTCAGAAAGTTAACTGCAGCCCAATCCATCAAATTATTTCATATTTTGTAAAAGCAATTGATGCAAAGTTTACAGGAGGGTTATAGTATTTCATAAAAAAAAATTTTCTATCTTTTCTTTTCATTCCCTCTCCCTTTTTTAAAATTACATGTCCACCATAAAAATTCACTAGAAATAGAGCATTCTTGCCTAGTATTAAAAGTAAACAATTCAGTAAAAAAAAAAAAAAGGAATATCTACAAGGTGCTTTATGTTTTTAAGCACCTACTTACTATGTGTAAAGGGACATCTAGGTACCTCAATGGATAGAATGCTGGGCCTGGAGTCAAGAAGACCTGGATTCAATTCTGGTCTCAGATATTTACCAGCTGTGTGACCCTGGACAAGTCACTTAAGCCCTATTTGCCTCAGTTTTCTCCTCTGTAAAATGAGCTGGAAAAGGAAATTGCAAACCACTCCATAATTTTTGCTAGGAAAATCCCAAATGGGGTCACAGAGAGTTGTACAAGACTGAAACAACTGAACAACTATGTCTAAAAGTCTGTTACTTGCTGCTACAGGGAACATGATCCCTGCCCTCAAGGAAATCACAGTATACTAGGTAGATAAGACACGGACATACATTATATAGGTAATAAAAGCTTGAATATGTGTGACAAGAGAAGTATAAAATACAATGAGGTCAGAGAGGGGAGATAGCTTTACCAGTTTTACACAGAGATACAAGTGATGTTCATGGTTTGAGGCAGGAAGACATTTTAGCTAAATCTGTTGTTTTATTAAGTTCACATGGTCCTTTCCCCCAAGAAGTCAAAGAAGGGAGCTCATCCATCAGTATGGACTGAAATAGCCAGGGAAGGATTCACCAAAGAAAGCTTGAGATGAATCTCAAAAGATTAGTATGCTTTAGGGGCAGCTAGGTAGTGCAGTGGATAGAGCACCGGCCCTAGAGTCAAGAGGACCTGAGTTCAAATCTGGTCTCAGACCAGACACTTGACACTTATTAGCTGCATGACCCTGGGCAAGTCACTTAACCCCATTGCCTAGCAAAAACAAACAAACAAAAAAAAGATTCGTATAATTTAGATGAGTTGAGAGGAACAGTGATGTCATTCTATGAGGAGGGACTCGGCCAGATTTTGATAAGTTGTGCCAGTACGGGAGGGTCTGAAGAAGGTAAGCGAGGAGACGGCATTCTGGTCATTTGGAGGTGGAATTGTTGAATGCCTTTGGCAAAGTTTATAAAATGGTCCACGTACCTTGTAAGGAAAATACTAAAGCATAATGAAATATCTAAAGGTATTTATAATAAGCTATTTCCAAGATTCTTGTAAAATCTGATGAAGTCACCAAAGCAGGCTTTCTTTCAAACAAGGGAAAGGTCTTTTAGACCTTATTAATCAAGAACTTATATTCCAAAATGGTACTAGATCATTTATGGGGTCTTGGCTTTCTTTATGCAAATTCAGCATACTATCCCACACTGAGAAGCAGCATAACACAGAAAGACATGAACTGCGAGTTAGGAGACTTGGGTTTCTACTGATGGCTTTACTATTTCCTTGATCTCTTTGGGCATATCCCTTCCCCTTTCTGATTTTTAGTTTCATCCCCTGGAAAAACAAGGTGCTGGAGCAAGATTTCTTAACTTTTTGTGTGTGGTTGGAGCCCTTTGGCGGATGTCTAGTGAAGCCTATGTACCCCCCAAGGGAATAATATCTTAAAATACATAAAACAAAAGACATAAGATTGAAGATGCTATCTACATCCAGAGAAAGAACTGATAAATAGAAATATGTATAGGATAACTTTATATATATATATGTATATTTATGCACATATAAATTTATACAAATATACATTTATACAAACATATGTGTGTGTGTTTGTATCTAATGATAACTATCTGTAGGGTAGAGAAGAAAAAAAAGAAAAGAAAAAATAAATTTACCTGATAATTTTATTGTATATTTGAAAAGAATAGCAAGTTGTGTATAGTCAATTTGTAGTTTCATGAGCAATCATCTTCTTATTGTACTATGTCATGGAAATGCTTGTTTTATTCCATAAATTAAAAATAAAATATATTTAAATAATAAAATAAAACAAATTCCAAAAACAGAAATACATTTATCATAATATATCACAGATATATATGCATATATATATTATCACATATGTATTTCAATATAATCAGTTTCCTTGGTAATCATATATATATATATACACACACACACACACACACACACACACACATATATATACACACATATATACATATGTATATATTCACATTTAAATTATATATGTATATATTTGTGTATACACATGTGGCTATATATATTCATGTGTAGATAGATGATAGTTGTAGGTGTAGTTATTTGTAGGTATAGAAATAGATATAGGTATAGATGTGGAGATAGAGATAGATGATATAGATAGACACAACTATCCATATACATGATATAGGTCTACACAGGAAAAGAAAGTGATAGAGATAAAAATAGAGATAATAAAGATGATGTAGATAGATTTAATTACAGATATAGATGATATAAGTATAGGTAGAGAGAAAGAAATATAGAGATAAAATAGATGATATAGGTATAGATTATATAGTTATGTGTATAGACAGAGAGAGAGAAAGAGACATTGTATAGATAGATATAGCTATAAATATAGATGATTATACACACATATTATATATACATATTATATATATGTAAAAATAAGAGATGGTTTGGACCTCAGGTTAAGAACTTCAGTGCTAGATACTTGCAGAGATAAGGTCCATTTCATTTCTAACACTCTTTTCCCCATCCTCAGGTTCCTTTAAACTTCAACATCCAATGTTTTAACATTGCGTGCTCTTCTAGCCCTGACAAAATATGTTCTTTGTTCTAACATTTATCTAACATAACTCTGCTGCCTTGGGAAAGTCGCTTCCCCTCTCTTGGCCTGGGCTCCATCCTCTGTCAAGTGAGAGGATTGTACTGAAGGGTCTGTAAAGCTGCTCTGCTGGCCTTTGATTCTAATTTAGGTCACATTACTCCAACCACAAATATCCAGTTACTAGTTGTGGTTGGGTCCTTGCTGAGTGTTTCTGTTTCATTCTTGGGCAGGAGCATTCATTGCCTTGATATTGCCAATATTTTATCCTCATTCCAGTAACTCCCTTTAATGAAATGGAATTTGGCCGGCATTGTCTGTGCCTTGTGGTTCTTTTTATAGGACAAATGGATTTGTGCCATAAGATCACTGCGAGACTATGGGAAAACGAGTTTCTATCACATTCCATTATTTTTCTCTGCCCTCTCCAGGCGATTTCTCCTGGACTTTTAAGAGAAAAGCACTCTAGTTGTATATAGTACATAACCATTGTTTTCAAATTAATTAGAGCTTCAAACAGCACACTGGCATTTGCCCATTTCTGTCCCATTGGTATTTTATGTCCTGTAAGATCCTCATCTTTCCCTTCAGTTATATGAGCTCAGCCTGGATAATCCTCTTTCATAACTCATAGAAACAAACTCTGAATCATTTTGGTTGTCCTCCCTTTCACCTTTCCTGTCTAAGCAATGTCCTTCTCATAATTAAACCTCAACATCAGGCCGGTACTAAGAGGTCGAGTTACTTGAAGATCTTCGCATATAATGCTGAGACTGTGAGCAAACCCATTTGTAATCAGCTGCTTCGTCTTCAGAGATAGCTTTGCTTGGCGTTGCAGTCTTGAAGATGAAACAGTGTTTACCATAATACTTTAGAAAATGTTTCCTCATAATCCTATCAAGTCATATAATCATCTACTCCTAAGAGTTGGGAGGTGGGTGCTTTGAAGGTCACCTAATCCCACTTCCTTCTCATTCTACATGCGAAGAAATAGAGGTCTAAGAAGGGAAGACGACTGACTTACCCAAGACTACCCTACAACTAGTACTCAGGTTTCTTAACTCTCAATTCCAGGGCTCTTTTGACCCCTATTATTTCCCTCTTCTGTCACTCATCTTTTTTGAGGTGGAGGAGACAGGGAAATAGGAAATAATACACATCTACTAGCATCCTAATTGCATACGTCTCACCAAAATGGAATAACAGTTTTATTCTCATTGTTTAGTCGTTTCAGTCAGTCTGAATTAATTCAGTCCAAATCTTCATGACCCCATTTGAACTTTTCTTGGCAAAGATACTGCAGTGGTTTGACATTTCTGTCTCCATCTTATTTTGCAGATGAGGAAACTGAGGTAAACAGGTTACAAGACTTGCCCTGGGTCACATAGCTAGTAAGTGTCTGAGGCCAGATTTGAACTCAGGAGGATGAGTCTTCCTAACTCCAGACCCAGTACTCTATACACTGTGCCATCTAGCTACCCCATTTTTGAGCTCAGGTATAGATAAATCAATCAACCAACATTAATTTATTATGTGATTACAACATGCCAGACACTGTGCTAGATTCTAGAGATAAAGAGAAAAACAATAGAAAAAACCTCTCCTCTCAAAACAAATATGTTCTATTGGAAAAGACAACATGTAAAATATATGTAGAATAAATACTGCATATAAATTTATATATATATGCATATTACATATACACACACACACACAGAGAAAAATGGAAAGAGAGAGAAAGAGAAGAGAGACAGATGAAAAGACAGAGAGAGGACAGAGAGAGAGAGAAAGAGAGAGAGAGAGAGAGAGAGAGAGAGAGAGAGAGAGAGAGAGAGGAGGCAGTGGGGAAGGGAAGTACAGAGAGTGACAGAGACACAGAGTCAGAGATAGAGACAGAGACAGAGAGAGCAGATGTCCTGATATAAAAGTGTGCAGCTTTTACTATTGAAGTTGTATTTTGAGAACGGAGGATGGCACTTGTCTCAGCTGTCATCATATTTTAAGTTGGCGAGATGCCCTCACAGTGATTAAGGGGAAACATGGGCCATGGGAGAAAGCACAGGAACAGGATCATGGCCCAGCAGAAAAGAGGAGAGAACAAACAGCCCTTTCTCCTAAAATTACTGCTTTCATGCTCATCTGGGTACCCCTCGACCCTCCCTTCTGGTCTTCCACACCAGTACTATCCCTTACCCCATCTGATTTTGCCACAGGTTAAAAAAGAAAAAAAAAAGAAAAAAACCAAAAACCTCAATTATCCCT
The DNA here is from genome assembly GCF_900497805.2 of Vombatus ursinus. Classification (NCBI taxonomy): domain Eukaryota; kingdom Metazoa; phylum Chordata; class Mammalia; order Diprotodontia; family Vombatidae; genus Vombatus; species Vombatus ursinus. Next base: position 2,521,039 of record NW_020954642.1, read on the forward strand.
CAGTTTAGTTGGAAAGAGGGCTGGTTTTGGATAGATTCAGAGATAGATTTTGGATAGATTCAGTTCATATTTGAACTCTGACATTTCAAAAGTTTGTGGCCATGGCTAAGCCACTTATTCTTTCTGAGTCTCAGATCTTTCTTCTGTAAAATGGGTATAATAATGATTAGATTTCACCGAGTTATTATAGTACCCAGTGCTTTGACAACCAGAAAAATAGTAAAAAAAATCTTAAAGTACTACACCGTCTAACTCTTTCATTTTACAGAATAGGAACTGGTTGTCAGAAAGGGGCAGTGTCTTCATGAAGGTCACAATGATAGTTCTGGCACTAGAACCACTGTTGGCTCCAAGTTTGATGTACTTTCTATTGTAGCCTAATGATATTTAAATATCCAAATGAATCTGGAGTTGCTCCTAATAACACAGAGACCCATCCATGCCTCCCCCTCCAGTGATAGTCTCACCCATGCCCTCCTGCCAGTTTGCCACGTTGGACCCACCAAAGAAGTAGGGGGCCTCCCTCACTTTCTCTGTACATGTGGAGGACATCAGTGAAGCATTTTGGTTGTTCATTCTTGTCACATAATCAAACCATATTCACTTTCTCTCATGCAACTCTTTGATTATATCTTTTATTCCTCTTCTCTGGAGTTACACGAGGGTCATACATTGCATCCTGCTTAGACTCATCATTACTGTTCCCATTACTCTGTGTCTTACTCACCTTTAGCTTCTTGGAGACAGTAGGGTTCCGGGTATTATTGTTCTCCAGCAACAAAGGCAAATGTTTTCATTGATAAGTTGGGCTCTTGTTGTTATGGGAAGTTGGAAGTTAATAAAAGTATTTGACAATTTTCCAAAATCAATCCCTCCTCCTTTTCAACTCTATATACAGATTATTGCTCATCTGTATGTTGAAATCTGGGCAATACACATTCATCCTATGCAGACAATCAAAGCTCCTATTCATGATTATAGATCTCTTCCAGCAGGATCTGCAATACCTTAGGCTTTAAGACAGTTAGTGCAAAGACATCCACAAATACAATCATCTGGAAAACCTCTTCATTCATAAGAAACCTTTCCTGGATCTGGACCCTACAATGAATCTCCTCCATCACAATAGTGAATACTTTCATTGAGCAGACATACCTCTGGTTATCACTTTTCTGGGTTTTATTATCAGAATGAAAATGAGCAGGGTCATTTCTGTTGTTAAATTCTCAAAGGAATCTTGGATGATCTTGATATATGAATGGGAGACATGTTATTCTAAAAGAATCTGAAAGGCAGATTTTTGTTCTATGAAATAGAATGTTTTATGTTGTTTTTTGTTTGGTTTTGGTAATGAATAGACAATGAACACAATGGGATCTTATATTCTCTACAATGTAAATATACAGTCCATTGTTGAATGTCATTTGAGAAAGACTATTTATTCCCTACTAATTTGATCACTGAAATTGCCCTCATTTGTGTATAGATGATACTCATACATATTTTGTACTGATGGTTTGGTATGCGTATAGGTCAATAGCTGGTGATGTTTTTTCAGTGACTTTTTTTAATTGATTAGGTCTGAAAATTTTTTTAACCTCATCTATGGTATCATCCATTTCTTTAAATGCCTGGTAAATTGGTCTTTCAACATCTTCACAATTATGTCTCCTCCAGCAAGGATTTCCTCTATATATGCTTGATGTAATCTATATGTTTTCCTGTCTTTGTTCCTATAACTGTAATTCCTACTTTCTTGGTAGGTATATCAGGACTAATGTTGTGGTTCCACTCTCCTTGAATGAGAAAACAATTTTATATAATATTTTTTATAAATTATTTGCAAATGGGTTTTGAGGCCCTGGTTACATAAGGAATAACTTTCTAACTATTAAGCTATACCAAAGTGGAATGGGTTGCCTTGGGAGGTAGTAATTGAAATAGGGAGGAAGTAATTGAAGGTCTTCAAGAAATGGTGAATAACTACCTCTCTTGGATGCTGTAGAGGGTATCCTTCCTCCCTTCCTTTTTTTTTCTTCCCTCCCTCCATGCCTTCTTTCTATTCTTCCTTCTTTCCCCTTACACTGGGCTTAAACCTGCTACTTCGCAACTTCAACCATGTGTCATGGCTTAATTGGTCCTATCAACACTAGGATGGCTCCTCAAAGGCCTCCCAATAAGCACAACTGTTGCTTTCCTGTAAGATTCTGAAGCACCAACTAACAGTTTGCATCAGCTAGCCACAGCTAGTTGCAGCTGTCCAGCCTTCAGCATACCAGCTAATGCCCCTTGCTCAAAGCCCCCTCCAATGTCCTAATCCCATCAGTGTCCAAATTCCTTCATTCTCCCGAAAGGTCCCTGACTACAAACATCCTGATAGTCTTCTCAACAGCATTGCTCTCTATTACAAGAACTCCAGCCATCAACAGCTGGGTGGGTCACTTCCACAGCTGTGCCACATGGTGCCACCTGTTGCTCCTTGAATGGGCCAAGTTGGAACCCTGAGGACAACAGCACTGATGTACTGGCCCTTGAATGCATGACTGCACCTTTTAGTGGACTGAATCCTAGCACCTGGCACACTTTATTCACTAGAGTGGCAGTCTACTCTTGAATACAAATAAGTATTAAATAAATATCATGGTCCTTGATATAACTGATTGATATAACTTTGAAACGTAAGGAGAAAATTTATCTGTTGTAATAAAGTGTCATGTCTACAATCTCATCTTCCTGAGATCAAATATGGCCTCATACTTTTACTACTTGTGTGACTCCGGGCAAGTCACTTAACGATCTTTGCCTCAGTTTCCTCATCTGTAAAATGAGCTGGAGAAGAAGATGGCAAAGCACTCCAGTATCTCTGCCAAGAAAACCCCTAATGGGGTCACCAAGAGTCGGACACAACTGAACAACAAATGAAAATGGAATGGTCACACTTGTAGCTTTAACTAAAACAAATAAACAAAAAAGAAGCAAAGTCTCCCTCCCTCAATCTATCAACACACATTTATTAAGCACCCACTATACATGCTTAAGTTGTCTTCTGGGTGCTGGGGATGCACAGATACAAGTATAAGTGCTCAAGGAATTTATAGTCTAGCCAGCAGAGATGATGTATACATATTCAAAACTGATATAAGGTTCCAGGGGTGTGAGAGAGGAGTACTAGACACCTGGACATGAGGAAAGGCCCATCTAGAAGAGGGGACTTGAAGTCTTCCGAGAGAGTGGCAATGAACACTGATGCTCAGTCTATCACTTCAGGACATTTAAAACTGTGATCCACATTGTCCATTTTACAAAAGGAGAAACTAGTCCCTAATGAGGGGAACTCACTTGTTTAATGTCATATAGTAAATCAATAAACAAACTTCAGCTCCTAGGGCATTGTCTATTCCGTCTAGACAACATTGCAATTAAAAACTGCTAAGCAAAAATAAAGGAAGGAATTATTCCCTCGCCTTTTAATGTTTTATAGGGATCCCTGTGAATAGTGGATTGGTTAGATATATTTTCAATTGGCAAATCTGAGGCCAGCTGGATATAAAATCCTTTAAAGTACCCAGACACTGACTCAGGTACAGTAGGGAATGAGATGAACTTGGGATTAAGAGATCTGGGTTCTAATCCTGGCTCAGCCATGTAATTTTGAGCAAGTCATTTCTCTTTTCTATGCCTCAGTTTTCCAATCTACAAAATAGGTGTAACAATATTTGCACTACCCATCTTCCGGTATGATTGAACGTAAAGTGCTTTATAAAGCTAAGAGTGGGAAGCTCTGTGGCAGGGTGGATACAGCGCCAGGTCTGGAGTCAGGACGAGTCATCTTCCTGAGTTCATGTCTGGCTTCAGATGCTTACTAGCTGTGTGATCCTGGATGAGTTATTTAAACTTGTTTGCCTCAGTTTCCTCAACTATAAAATGAACTGGAGAAGAAAATGGCAAGCCACTTCAGTATCTCTTTCAAAATATCCCCAAATAGGGTCACAAAGAGTCAAACATGACTGAAAAAGCAACTGAACAACAAACAACAATAAAAAGCTAAATATGCTATACAAATGTGAATTCTTATTTGATCTGACAAATCTTAGCAAAGTGAGATCAAATCCAGAAGGTAGTCCAGAAATCTGAGTCTGCACTGCATCTAGATGGGGGAATACTCACACTGATTTAAAAAAAAAACAGATCTTTTGAGCTCTCACAGTTAATATCTTCATGCCATTCACAACAACAAAAGCACAATACAACAGTGGAGAAAAGGGAAGGAGGATATGAGATCCTTTTGTTGGGACAAAGTCACAGCCTTCATATTTCTAGTTCGATGTGGCTTACTTATTTCTTATGCTTTATATCCTCAATGGGGAAAGTGATGTTTCATAAATTAAATTTTAATGCTTGTTTTGATGGAATAAAGTTTCCTTCTTCACTACAGTCAGGGATGCAATGGAATGACCCAGACTTGGCCTGTCTCTTAAAGCATGACCAAGGACATGTTACAGGAGTCTAGGCAGCCCATCCTTTTTCTATTTCTATGAAATCTACAGGATCTATTCATTTCTGTAATTGATCTGATTTTAATTGCCACCATTCTGTTACCCTAAAACTTTCATCCCTTAGAAATTTCATAAACCATTAGAATGGGCAGGAGGCTCAAGTAGGGGAAAGAACATGGGTTTTGGAATCAGAGAGAATGGCTCTGGATGTCCGTCCTGTTTCTTACTACTTGTGAGATCATTGGCAATGAAATGATTCCAGTTCCCTGGACCTCAGTTTACTCCTTCGTAAAATAAGGGATTGCAAAAAGCACCCTCCCTATCTTATGTGAGTTAAGTTCCATACCCCTGTAACCACTCAGAAGATTGCTAATCCAAGACCCTGCATAAATCTACTATGAAACTCTGAGAGGGACTATGGTGTCAGTAAAAAGAATATTGGGCCTAAAGTCAGAAGATCTGGGTTTTAATCTTGGCCACCTCCCACTTCCTAGGTGATTGTGATCAAAGCTTTTCAATTCTCTAAACCCCAATTCCTGAGTGGCACTATTGATACTAGAACCAGCTACTTCCCAGAATGACTGTGCTTCTCTGTCAAAGAAAGCCATTATCATTGTCCACCCTAAGTGGTCATTCAGCCTCTCCTTGAACATCTCCAGTGTTGGGGAGCTCACTATTTATTGAAACCGCGTATTGGCTTTTCATAGACAGAAAGATAACTCAATTGGGAATACGGACTTCATGTTTCAGCTGAACCATGCCTTTGTGCAGTTTCTAATCACTGATCTTAGTTTGCTTCACCAGGCCTAAGCAGTATAAATCTAAACCTTCTTTCTCATGACAATCCTTTAACTATTTGAAGGTACTCATCATCAGCCGCCTTCAGCCTTCCCCCAAACTATTCCCACTACCCCCACCAGAAAAATCTCTTTGCCAGACTAAACATCACTGGTTCTTTTAACTGATCCTTCCATAGTGAGTACAGCATGGTCTCTAGCCCCCTTACTATCATGGTCATATTCCGTTGGATGAGTTCCAATTTGTCAGAGCTGTGGAATGCACTGGAAAAACCATTTCCCTGTTCAGATCACAACACTATATAAATATCATACACGCTATTATTGTTCCTCCTGGTGTCAGAAATTGCTCTGATGTTAAAGTTGGGTATGTCAAAGGGGATTTCACTCTTCTCATTGGCAGTAGTTTCTAAGTTTTGTGTCTGGCCGTTACTTTATATACACTGGCACCAAGACATACAGTGCATCAATTTCCCTTCATTTCTGTTTCTCAGCTACCACTGAAAAACACAACCACCATAAATATGTGACATGACTAAATGATGAAGCAGGCACTTCCTGCTGAAAATTTTAAAGCCAGCAATGCATTGTTTCTGGGGAGGAAGCCATTTAGATCCCAGCTGCTCCCTCCCTGAAAAGATGCGGTAGCCATCAGCTGAAGAAATGGGCTGGGGTTGTTTGCCTGTCCATATTGAAAATGTGTTTGGCTTATCCCTGAGAGCTCCACATGGCTGCCCTTGGGGGCAGGATGCCAAGTAGGAGTAGGAGGAGGAGGAGGAGGAGGAGGAAGGGAACCAAAAAGAAATGCTTCATCCACCTCATGCCTAAAAACAACTCCTAATGAGAGGCATTAACTTCATAACCAATAAACCAAGCTGAGCCATCCCATCGGACTCAATCACTTACAAGGCCATATTTCCTGACTCCTTGCTTCCCTCCCTAAATTCAGGATAAACATCAGATAGAAAAATTGTCTTTTCACTTTTATGTACACATACACAGATTACATAACAATTGAAAATGAGCTACATTCTGCCATCTGGTTCTAGCAAATTGAGTCAACCAATATCAATCTGATCACACAATGTGAGTGTTGAAAAAGGCGATTTGAGATCATCTGGTTCAACTCTATCATTTTGCAAATTAGAAAACTGAGGACCAGAAAAAGACAGTAACTTGTGCAAAGTCACGCAGCTATTCATCCAAATAAGAGAAGGAGATTGAGGGTCAGAACAAGGATTTGACTCTCCCAAGGTCACTAGATTAGGAACTAAAAGAGCCAGATCTAGGAAAAGGGTCTTTACTTTTTGACCCATTGCTCTTTCCACTAGAATAATAGGATTTCAAAACTAAAATGTGCCTCATGGATCACTGAATCCCAACATCTTCATTTTACTGAGGTTTTAGGTGTACAGAGAGAGAAGGAAGGTGACTCATACAATGAGTCAATGAAAGAGTGGTCCAATGCACCCGCTCTATAACAGTATCCTGCAGTTAAAAAGTGTTATCCAATCTCAAGGCAGCAAGGTGGCTCAGTGTATAGAGTATCAGATCCAGAGTCAGGAAGACTCATCTTCCTGAGTTCAAATCTGGTCTCATATACCTCCTAGCTGTGTGACCCTGAGCAAGTCATTTAATCCTGTTTGCCTCAGCTGCTCATATGTAAAATGATCTGGAGAAGGAAATGGCAAACCACTCCAAGAAAATCTCAAATGGGGTCAGGCATAACTGAAATGACTGAACAGCAACAAATCCAGTCTCAGTGGGCAAAGGTAAAGAAGAGACTTTAAAGCATCCTTTTTTTCTCTTTGCTGCTTTTTGCTGGAATTATAGAGGTATTTCTGGCATAGTAGATTGGTTGAAAACAGTGTAACAGGATCATTTGAGGCAGGGGATATATACTGTTTTTAGATGGCATGGATGCTGAAGTATATCATTATTAAATATTCATATTTAATCAACAGTTATTAATCAACAAACATTTATTGAGCACCTACTATGTGCCAGAAACTATACTAAGCACCATTTTGCCTGATCCTTTGGGCAGACTAGCAATCTCCATTTGCATTATGCCTAAGACACACACACACACACACACACACACACACACACACACACACACATCTCACTGATAACTGCAAGACGATCTATTGCACAAATAACCATAGAATCTATGAAAATAACTACATTTCAGGAAGTTGTTGGAAAATAATTAGAATCCTGATAAAATCTTAGAGTTGGAGAAATGTTTGATTGTCCATTTTTTTTTCCATTTTTTGAAATAATTTTTGAAAGCAAGATTTTTCAAGGCGTTTTGTAAATGGAATCATTTACAAAGGAAGAGAACAGCTTTACTGCTTTACTCATTCATTGAAATCATTCATTCAAGGAACATTTGCAAAGCATCTATTTTTAGACACAGCTTTGTGGATTCAATTCAATGAACTAGATTTGGATTCAGAAGACATGAGTTTGAATCTTGGCTCCTTTGCTTGCTAGCTGGATTACCTTGAGCTAGCTACTGAGCTTTTCTGGATTTCAGTATCCTGATCCATTAAATGAGGGGATTAGAGTGGATGATTTTATGTTCTGGGTTCCCTTTCAACTTTAACATCAGATTGGGAAAGTCCTCAGAGTGCATCTTTTGGGAACCACTCTCAACAAAAATCTCCACTAAAACCATATGCCCACCAAGTGATTACCCAATCTTTGCTTTATTGAGGGGGAACCCATTATCCCTTGAGGCAGTTCATGCTACTCTAGAATAGCCCTGGGATGAAGTAGATTGCTTGTTTTGTATATAGTTCTTTGCACATTATCTCCTTCATTAGATTGTAAGCTCCTTGAGGGCAGGGACTGCTTTTTTTTTTTTTTTTTTTGGATCCTCAGAGCTTACCACAGTGCCTGAATATAGAGTAGGCTTTTAATAAATGTTTACTGAATTTGAATTGAAAATTGAATTGATTTTTTTTATTTATTTGTTATTACAGCAAGGCTAAATCTAATACTCTCGAACTTTTATCCATGCTCCTGGTTTTACCCTCTGAGCCCTAGAAGGACAAGTCAAATATCTTTGCTATATAGCAATCCCTCAAACATTTCCAGACAATGATTTTGTCTTCTCTAAGTCTTTCCTTCCAGCTCTAGTGGCTGACTTCTCTTGGAGGTCTGCTCTTCTAATTGGCGATTTCTGAGCCCTGGTTACCATTTCATGAGGGGCTCCAGTAATGCTCTCTTTACCCCCAGCTCAAATCACCCTGGAGACACATCCACTTCCATTCCAGTAGGTTTGAGGGTGTAAACTTTCCTTCTACCACCACACAACCCCCATAAACACACCCTAGCATATGGTAAGTGCTTAATAAATGTGTCATGGAAGTGATGGAGATAAAAAGATAATAATGATGATAGCTAGCACATATGAGATATATATATATATGTATATATATATATGTATAATACTTTAAGGTTTGCAAAGCATGTTACGTATGCTATCTTATTTAATCTTCACAGCAACTCAGGAGGTAAATACTATTATTATCCCAATTTTACAGATGAGGGGATTGAGACTGAGCAGTTAATTCAGGTGCCCGAGGGTCACTAAGTTAGTTAGTGACTGAGGCAGGATTTGAACTCAGGTCTTCTATCTACCTACCCCTCGATGATATTGAAGCCTTACAATCCTACAATTACCCTTGTTTGAATAGTCTCCAGCTCATCAATATCCTGCTTAAAATATGTCAGCCAGAATTGAATGCAACACTCCGAACACGTTCTGACCACATCACCGTGCAACAGGAGGATCACTTCCTTAGTCCCGGACACTGCGCTTCTCTTAATGTAGCCTGAAACTGTATTAGCTTCTTTGACTGGCATATCACACTATTGACTCAAACTGAATGATGGGATGAAAAGCATTTATCAGGCAAGGGTAATGTACCAAGAAGTGTACTAAGCCATTAAATTGAGCTTGAAGTAAGCTCAACTTTGTCCTCTGCCTGCCTCAGTTTTCTTATATGTAAAACTGGAGTAATATGAGCACCCAGCATCTAGCACAGTGCCTAGCACATAGTAGGTATTTTCTTTGTCTTTTGTTGTTGAGTCGTTTTAGCTGTGTTCAACTCTCTATGACCCCATTTGGGGAATTCTTGGCAAAGATACTGGAATGGTTTGCCATTTCCTTCTCCAGTTCATGTTACAGATGAGGAACTGAGGCAAAGAGGGTTAAATGACTTGCCTGGGGTCATACAGCTAGGAAGTATCTGAGGCTGGATTTGAACTCAGGTCGTCCTGACTCCAGGGCCAGCACTCTACTGTGTCACCTAGCTGGCCAGTAGGTACTTAGTAAATATTTATTGACTGACTGATCTAGCTCCCAGGGTTGTTTTGAGGTTAAAATGAGTTATTTTTCAAATGCTTTTTCAAATATTAAAGTACTTTACAAATGTTAGTTATTGCTACTGTTATTATTATTATTATTATTATTATTGTTATTATTATTATCACCTCGTTAGGTATACTGCTTCCTAGGGATGTCTTTCCCATCACATACTATTGAACTTGATGTTTTGAAGCTTTGTAGGATTGATCCCAATTATATTTCATCTTACTAAATTTGGCCCAATGTTCTAGCCTGTTCAGATTTTTCTGAATCTGAAATCAGAAATCAATCCAGTGTTTAGCCATCCTTCCCAATTATTCATCATCTCCAAATTTGATAAGCATGTGATTTACGTTTTGAGCCAAATCATTGATAAAAATATTAAGTGTTATGGATCTCTGCAATGCTCAGTTGGAATCTTCGTATAAGTTGAAAACGAACCACTGAGAAATTCTTGTTGGTGTCTGACTATTCAATCAATAGTACTATCATCTATCCCCAATTTACAGATGCCCCATAAGAGGATGAAGCTTCAGGTTGTGAAAGTGTTACTCTACCCACTACCCAAAGAAAGCTCCTTAATTATTAAATGTTGCAAGGGGAAAGCTTACTAGAAACTTATAAACAAATCATTAATCATGGAAAGAGCAGCTATTAGTCCCAGAGATGCATTTAAATCCCTAGAGTTAGAAGTAAGCTCTAAGGAATGAGGCCTCCTCACAAGTTCAATCTCAGCCTCCATTAAAGGACTATATAAACACTAATTATTATTATCATTCTGTAATAAGACTTAAAATAATTAGTAAAAGTAATAATAGACCTATAATAATTCATAATAATTATACATTATTAGGTTACAATCATTAAATTATGAGCTTATTGTGAGCAGAGACTTTCCTTTGCCTCTGTTTTTGTATCCCTAGTACTTAGCACAGCATCTTTAACATAGTAGGCACTTAATAAATATTTATTGACTAATTTAACAAGGAGCAGAAGGTCTCCTTTATATTTGAAAAGGACCAAAATAACATCACTAGGTCAGGGTTAATGTAGAGTGTATCTTACTGTCACTGATCAGATTCTTAATACAAGCTCAGAAGATTCTAGCACAGGCTGGGCAGAAATAGCCCACACGAATATTTGGAGTGGTGATGTCTCTGCATTTGTGAATCTTATGTTTCTTTTGAGCTACTGCAATTCTGCTTTGCTCATAGAGAACAGTGCCTTCTTTGATATGGGCACACCTTACCAGGTGGTCCTCTACTAGTGTTTCCCATGTGTCTGAAATTCTTCAGACAGACCTTGAGAGTGTCTGTGTATCACTTCTTCTCACCTGTCTGTGAGCACTTGGCATTGTGTGAGTTCTCTGTAGTCTTTTAGGCAAACGGATGTTTGGCATTTGAGCAACATGGCCAGCCATTGGAGTTGTGCTCTCTGTAATAGAATTAGAATGCTTGGTAGTTTAGCTAGTGAAAGAATCTCAGTGTCTGGTACCTTATCTTGATAGGTGGTCCTCAGAATCTTTCCAAGACAATTCAGATGGAAGTGATTCCATTTCCTGGCATGATACTGATATACTGCCCAGCTTTCACAGGCATATGACAATGAAGTCAGCACAAAGGCTCTGTAGACCTTCTGTTTGGGAGGCAGCCTAATACCTCTTCTCTTCCACACTTTCCTTCAGAGCCTCCCAAACACACTGAGCTAACTCTGCCAATGCATGTGTCAGTCTCATCATCTATATAGACATACCTGGAAAGGATACTGCCAAGGTAAGTGAATTTTTGCACAGCACTCACAATTCTCCATTTGCTGTAACTGCTGGTTCCACATATGGATGATGTGATGCTGACTGGTGGAGAACTCATGTTTTCTTGATGTTAATTGTTAAGCAAAAATTAGCACAAGCAACAAAGAATCAATCCATACTTTGTTGCATCTCAGCGTCAGAGGCTCTATCGAGTACACAATCATCTGTGAACAAAAAGCCATGTACCAACTCTCCCTCTTCTTTAGTCCTGGCTTATAACTTTTTCAAATTAATTAATTTACAGTCAGTGTGGCAGTTGACCTTGATATTGTTTTTGTCCTTGTTGAAGAAATTTGATGACATTGCTGAAAGCATCATGTTAAAAAGCATGGAATGAGAAAGTGATGAGACACAGAAGTCTTCAGTAGTAAGTGACTATTACTGTTACTGTTTTTGACTCCATTCCTCCCAAGGACTCCCTGCCATGTCTGAGAGTTTGTACCTACTGTGGTATTAAAGTTATTCAGAGTCAAAAAGCTTGTCCTCTTTTGGAACATGGATGATGGGGGTCTGCAGGTCTTTATGAATTTTTTCTTTGACCTCAGCAGGGCTCATCATGGCGGGATCATAGACACTGATGATGATAGTGTGGCGCTTTCCTGTAAGTGGCAATCTTAATCGCCATGAGGCTGTTGTTCACTCCTTTTGGAAGGCGTATAAGCTTGTTGACTAGATTAGATTTGATTGCAAAACCTAAGCCAGCTTCCCAGCACTGCTCATCACAGCAACCACTCCAGAGAAAAGTGTATACAGCTCTGACTTTGGTAAACAGGCCTACATCTGCCAGTCCTGTTTCACTCAAGGCTGCTATTTGGATGCAATGCCTGCTGAGTTCTCTCCCAACAAGAGCTGTTCATCTTTCAGGTCTACTGGATTCCATGTTATCCAAAAGTGCATGCAGATTCCAGGTACCAATGATAAGTGGAATCATCTTTGCAGAAGTTTTTGTATATTTGTGTGTGTGTGTGTGTGTGTGTTTTGACTAAAGGGTAGGATTCCCACCTGCTGGGGTAAGCAGGCCAGGGTTAGGTTAGGTGAAGCAGACAATTTTTAGGGCACCTTTTCTAGCCCCTTACTCACACCGGGCGGTGAGCAGAGATGTTTTTAAAAATGGCCATTCAGACACCCAGGGGTCTGCCAAATCCCACTACTCCTTCAGTCCAGTGAGAAGATAACCCTATGCCCTAGGCTGCCTGTGTGCAGGGTTCTTCCTAAGCTTGGTTTTTTTTCCTGTCTCCACAGGACTATGACATAGGAGTAAACTAATAAAATAATGAAATAGTAAAATAGTGAAATGCAAAATGTTCTGCATGGTGACATTTGACTTGAACATAAATTGGATTTAAGAGGCAGAGGTGTACAAAGTAGTTAGCCTCACTTTCTCTTTCAGAGTCATTGAAGTCCAGTGGCAAGACAAAAGTCAGGATGACTGGCAATAGCCTAGGTTGCAGTGCATGACCTTGGTATCTTCGAGGTCTACCCAAGCTCTATGTGCCCCCCAGCACCTGCTTCAGCTGCCTTCGTGGCTGGCGGAAGAAATTGTTCTGAGTTACCCAGTCTCGTGGGGGAAGTTTTTACATTCTTCGGGGTAGATAACCTCCCCACCTCACTGATGAGTCTGAAGCTTATTGATTACTTTCAACATTGTTTATCCCATCTGCCAAGACTATTTTACGGGATGTAGTTGTTTCACATGCTATAGCTTTTTGGAAGCACAGGAAAGAGCTGGGCAGTGAGTAGACACCAAATAGGTGTGAACAGCCCTGAAAACGGCTTGGCAGCCCCCACATCAAAGGTGCCAGTCTTAATAAGGCTTGGACTTAGGAAGACCAGAGGTTGAATCCAACCTTTACTTACTGGCCATGTGACCCTGAACAAGTCACTTAAATTCTCCTTGTAGCCCACGAAACTATCTCAAAGAATACAATAGAAGAGGGAGTTGATGATTTCCAATAGTAGATGGAGGCTCTAGGGTGAGAATTCCCCGTTGAAATAAAATCACAGATTCAGACCAAAAAATGGTATTGTTCTTAAAAATAAGAACAAGGATAATATTTGTTTTTGTTTTATATTTAACATGAAGTTTGTACATCACATTTTATATCTAACAGATGTATAACAAATCCACCTTGACTTAACACTTCTCTTTGGGGCATTATATCACCCAAATTTATATAGAAATTCAGAGCTGAAAGTGACTTCAGAGTTCACTCAATCATACTTATACCTGAACAGGTATTATCTTTCCAACTTTTCTGACAGGGTCACCCACGTTCTTTGTGTAGACACCTATGGTGACAAGGAATCTATTTTACTTTGTATATCTCTAATTATTAGAATACAGTGGAGTTCAAATCTGGCCTCAGACACTTACTAGCCATGCGAACCTGGACAAGTTACTTAATTTAATCCTGTTTGCCTCAGTTTCCTCATCTGTCAAATGAAATGGAGAAGGAAATGTTAAACCAGTCTTTGCCAAGAAAACCCCAAATGGGGTCACAGAGATTTGGACATGATTGAAAAAAAATGAGTGAAATTATTAAAATATTCTTTTTCTTTTTTTTTCCTTTCTTTTTCTTTTTTAAAGCCAAATAGCTCTTAATAAAACTTTTATCCATTCCTCATTGTTCAATCCTTGGGATCAAACAAAAATTTAAACTCTCTTTTTCATGACAACCCTTTGGTCATTTAAATCCCTTCAACAGCATCTTCCCCTCTTCCTCCAAGTTTTCTTTTATTTGTTTGTTTTCCCTTAGTTAAAACATCTAATTCCTCTATGGCAGTTTCCAGTGGCCTAACCATCCCAGTTAGTAACCTCTAGATATGCTACAACTTTTCCATTTCCATAAAATGTAATCCAGAGAATTGAAAGTAATACTCCATGTGCTGATTTTGCAACAGGAACATCAGCTCCCCATTTCTGAACTTTATAATTGTCTAAAGGTTAATCATCAGAATGCTTTTCTTTAGGGATGAAACTCTTTGGGTATTGTTGTTCAGTCATTTCAGTCATGTCTGACTCTTCATGACCCCATTTGGGATTTTCTTGGAAAACATATGAAAGTGGTTTGCCATTTCCTTCTCCAGCTCATTTTACAAATGATGAACTGAGTCACACAGAGGCAAATGACTTGCCCAGGCTCACACCATCTAGGAAGCGTCTGAGGCCAGATTTGAATTCACAAAGATGAGTCATATGGAGTTCAGGCCCTGCATTCTATCCCCTGTACCACCTACCACCCTCTTTGAGTATAGTCACTTGTGAGGACTGCCTACAAAGACAGTTTTTTGTATACGATAACTTGTTTTGATGGAAGAGTTATCTACACGGAGGAAAATGACTGACACTTGCAATTCTAAAGGTGATGTTACATCCCATTCCCTTTATGTGCTGCCATGCCACCTTGCTTACTCATGTTGATCTTGGCATCCGCTAATATCCTCAAGCTTTTTTCCCCACGCAAACTATTGTCTAACCATATCTTCTGCATCCTGCACTTGTACAGTTGAGTTTTTGAACCTCTGTCAAGAGGTTCAAACATTTATCTTTACTGAACATCTTGTAAATAAACAGGTTAGAGGCAGAAAATTTTCAGACAGACTTTGGAGGATACAAAACAGAAAACATTTTTGTGCTTTTGGATTCTTTTATTCTTTACTTTGCATATTGAGCATTTGTTTATGTGGACTGTTACAAAGATATTACTATGAATATTAATGATTTTTGTTAGATTTGGCCATGATTCTACTTTGTCAAGTTCTTTTTTATTACTATTTGTCATCCAAAGTGATACCTAGAGCTCCCAGGTTTGTGTCATCTGCAAATTTGATAAGCTATTTTTTAAAACATCAGCAATCAGTTCAAAAATATGTAATTAAGAAAATGTTGCATTAAAGGTTGTGTCCTCAAATTGCCTCATAGTCTCATTTTCTTGCAGCATATTAGGAAAGTAATCAGGTTCAGCACTCAGGCTAAGTAGAGAGCACAGTCATTTTCCCTTTAATGACTGAAGAAAAATGTATCCACAGGGACTATTTGAGGCTCATTCTGCTGCTGCCATATCTTAATTTTTAATATCTTGTTGGATTCTGTGCTCTTTGTCAGTTTTCTGTACATGTAACTTAACGATGGATCTTAACATTCTACAGGAGGGCAAAGAAGGAGGGACTGACCTAGTCCCGGATCACTGTGGACCATGTATGGGTCACCCAAGCTTTTAATGACTAACAACCCATGCCAGAGCACATGATCCATGGGCAGAGTCTTCAAGAAGCCAAGGTCATCACAACATGTTAATAAGGCACACATGGGGCACTTTAGCCACAGCAATATAGAAGATTCTGAGTAAATTCCATGAAAGATCTAACCAATTCTAAGACTGTTTCAACAGAATGATTTGACTGATAACTAGATTGATCATAGGCCATCCTCCCCAGCCATATATCTCTCCTTCCCTTCCATACACATACCCATGAATACAAAAAGAGGTAGGGTCTGCTTTTTAAAATGTCTACAATAGATTATTTTTTTAATCAAAAATCAATGAACCAATAACCAATAACCCATTTGTTAAGCACCTATTTTGTGCCAGACACTTTTCTAGGTTCTAAAGACACAAAGGCAAAGAATGGAAAAACCACTAATCTCAAAAAGCTTATATTCTAACATCATCCACTCATTATACTTAAGCCCATATCTCTCCAAAGATGCTTCCTTTTCAGCTGAGTGGTGCAGTGGATAGGCAGGAGGACTCAGTGTCAGGAAGACTCGAGTTGATTATTTCTTTCCTTAGACACTTACTGGCTGTGTGATGCTGGACAAATCACCGTCAGGGAACTTTAGTTTTCTTACCTGTAAAATGAGGGCATTAAACTTGACCTCCACAGTCCCTTCTAGTTCTAAATCTATGATCTTATCTCTTCTCTCTACCTTTCAGAATCTTTCTCGTATTTCAAGGCTTAACCAAGGTACCATCAATTTCATGGCCTTCCTTATAGCCACTCCTTCCCCTTTCCCAATTACCCACTTTATTAGTATCATTTTCTCTTCAATTTTCCTTCTGTTGTATTTATTTGTGTAGATGCTGCCTCCCTTCAACGAAGAATCATCTTCTTTCAGGTCAAGGACTGTTTTGTTCTTGTCATTTTATCCCCAATGCTTAGTATGTGTTAGATGTTTAATGTTTGTTAATAGGAGCAGCTAAATGGCTCAGTGGATAGAGCACCAGCCCTGGAGTCAGGAGGACCTGAGCTGAAATCTGGCCTCAGACACTTACTAGTTGTATGACTCTGAGTAAGTCACTTAACCCTGACTTCCTCCCCAAAAAAATGCTTATTAAATTTGTATTCTGTTGAAAAAGAAACCTTCATTACACAGGGGAGACAATCTTGAACATCTCTTGTTGAGCTAATGTTTGTGGGATTGAAGGGAAGGTGAAAGGTCAGTGTGGTTTACTGGGAAAAAGTCTTGGCCTAGGAATAAAGAGATCTGGGTTTCAGTCACTTCCCATTCTCTCCCTGACATAAATAAGAACAATCACTTAGCACAATTCCTGGCACACAGCAGGTACTTAATAAAAGTGTATTGGCTGAATTACTCACGTTGATACACTACATGGAGGGTTAGGAATTTTTTCCCTATAACAAACCTGTTAGGTAAGCATACCAAGTATTACATGTCTAATGGAAATTGGACAAAGTATAAACTATGTTTCACAGTGGTTAGGTGAACCCACTTGATCATACAGCTATTGAATTTCAAAACCCAAATGCTAGCCTCATTCCATTAGATGCAGCTCCTAACAGAGTGGATATAGAACTGGAGTTGGAGAAAACTTGAATTCAAATTCTACCTCAGACACTTAATTATTGGGGCCAGTAACTTACCATTTCTGGGCCTCAGTTTCCTCATTTGTAAAATTAATGGGTTAGAATCAATGACCAGCTCTAAAGATATGACAATATGTAAGGTTTACAAAACATTTTCTTAACAAGAACCATGTGAGACCTATAATATAAATATTAATATCTTCTTTTTTGCAGGTGAGGAAATTGAGGCCTGGGAAAAAGTGACTTTTTAAAAGTCATTTAAGTATTAACTAGTAGATCTAGTAGTTCAACCCAAGTGTGTTGATTCCAAGTTCCATGGTCTTTCCAGCCCAAGAAAATTAATACAAATTGCGGCATTATTTATTTCATGTTATGAAAAACCAAGTATATTTCCCTTCATCCTATCCCACCCCCCATTTATTCTATTCTTTCTTTTGACCCTGTCCCTCTCTAGAACTGTTTGCTTCTGATTACCCCCACCCCAATCTGCCCTCCCCTCTATCATCCTCCTGCTCTCTTGTCTCCTTCCCCCCTATTTCATGGAGGGTGAGACAGATTTCCATACCCAATTTAGTGTGTATGTTATTCCCTTCTTAAGTCAAATCCTATGAGAATAAGATTCACTCATTCCCTCTCACCTTCTCCCATTTTTCCCTCCACTGTAAAAGCCTTTTCTTGTCTGTTTTATGTGAGATAATTTACCCCATTCTACCTCTCCCTTTCTCCTTCTCCCAGTATAGTCCTCTCTCACCCCTTAATTTTATTCTCCAGATATGGCCCCTTCATCTTCAACTCACCCCATGCCCTCTATCTATCTATCTATCTACATACATATGATTTTTTTTTCCCTTCCAACTACTGTAATACTGACAAAGGACTCGTGAGTTACAACTATCATCTTTCCACGCAGAATGTAAACAGTTCAACCTTTATAAGTCTCTTATGATTTCTCTTTTCTGTTTACTTCCTCATGTTTCTCTTCAATCTTGTATCTGAAAGTCAAATTTTCTGTTCAACTCTGGTCTTTTCATCAAGAATGCTTGAAAGTCCTCTATTTCACTGAATAGCCATTTTTCCCCTGAAGGATTATGCTCAGTTTTGCTGGGTAGTTGATTCTTGGTTGTAATTCTATCTCCTTTGCCCTCTGGAATATTATAATCCAAGCCCTGCTGTCCCTTAATGTAGAAGCTGCTAAATCTTGTGCTATCCTGATTGTGTTTCCACAATATTTGAACTGTTTCTTTCTGGCTGTTTGCAATATTTTCTCCTTGACCTGGGAATTCTGGAATTTGACTACAGTATTCCTAGGAGTTTTCCTTTGGGGATCTCTTTCAGAAGGTGATCAGTGAATTCTTTCAATTTCTATTTTGCCCTCTGGTTCTAAAATATCAGGACAGTTTTCCTTTATAATTTCTTGAAAGATAATATCTAGGCTCTTTTTTTTGATCATGTCTTTCAGATAGTCCAATAATTTTTAAATTCTTTCTCCCGGATCTATTTTCTAGGTCAGTTGTTTTTCCAGTGAGACATTTCACATTGTTTTCTATTTTTGCATTCTTTTGAAATTGTTTTACAGTGTCTTGATTTCTCATAAAGTCACTAGCTTCCAATTGCTCCATTCAATTTTTTAGGAAGTATTATCTTCAGTAAGCTTTTGGACTTCCTTTTCCATTTGGCCAATTTTGCTTTTGAAGGCATTCTTCTCCTCATTGGCTTTTTGGACCTCTTTTGCCATTTGGGTTAGGTTATTTTGTAAGGTGTTATTTTCTTCAGTATTTTTTGGGTCTCCTTTAGCAAGCTGTTCACTTGTTTTTCATGATTTTCTTGCATCACTCTCAGTTTTTCCTCTACTTCTCTTACTTGCTTCTCAAAATTCTTTTTGAGCTCTTCCATGGCCTGGGACCAATTCAAATTTTTCTTGGAGGCTTTGAATGTAGGAGTTTTGACGGTGTTGTCTTCTTCTGGTTTTTTGTTTTGATCTTCTTTGTTACCAAAGAATGATTCTATGGTCTGATTCTTTTTGCGCTGCTTGCTTTTGATCCCAGCCAATTACTTTAGTTATAAACTCTTTGTTAAGGTAGGAGTCTGCTTCCAATGTGGAAAATTTACTGTCCCAACCTTCAGGGGTTTTGTGCAGCTGTTTTCAGAGAAACTTCTGGGTACCTGAAAATTTTCAGTTCTTTCAAGGTGCTATGATCAATGGCTAGGTGTTTACTCCTTTCTTGGCCTGTTCTCTGGTCTATGAGCATTGTTTTCTGTCTTGGAACTGTGAGGAGGGTTTCCTTTCCACAGTCACTACAAGCTCCACCACACCAGCGCTCCTCCTCGCCCCAGGACTGCCACTCAGAACTGTGACCCAGATCCAAGGACGGGCAAAGCAAGAGAATCCTGCACCAGCAAAGAGAACCCTGCAATCCCTCTCTGATCAGCCACTCGATTCCCCCTCAGTCTGTGGATAGGAAGCTCTGGAGCCAGCTGCCTCCCCAGGGCCATACTTGGGAATGGGGGTGGGACCCCACACTTCTCTCTCTCAGGACAGACACAGACTTTTCCCACTGACCTTCTAAGTTGTTTTTGGTCTTCCTGGGTTGAGAAGTCTGGAAACTGCCACAGCTGCCCCTGATTCAGTCCTCTGATGCCTCCTCCAGGTTCACTGAGGCCTGCGCACCCAGGCCCAACTGTGCTCCTCTCCCATCCTGGCGCGATATATCTTTCTGATCAACCATCCAGGTTGTCTTGGGCTGGAAATTTGTTTCACTCTGTCTTTTTATGGGTTCTGCTGCTTCAGAATTTGTTTAGAGCCATTTTTTACAGGTATTTGGAGTGGTTTGGGAGAGAGATCAAGCAAGTCACCGCTTTTACTCTGCCATCTTGGCTCCGCCCCCCCCTTGTCAAATTGCAGCAGTATTAAGGTGTGTGATTTATAGTTAGGGGACCTAAGCCTGCACTTCCTCTATCACCCCATCACTTATTAGCTATTGTTACATTGGGCAAATCACTTAACCTTTGTGGGCATCAGTTTCCACGTCTATAAAATGAGGAGGGTGGATTAGATGATATTTAAGTTTCCCTCCTGTTCTAATTCTTTGATCATATGATTAGGAAAGTTCTTTGGACAAAACCAAGCCTTGGAAAGACCAGAACTTACAAAATTTCATTGGTCCTTAAGAGACCTACATAAATGCCTGCCTAGTTAGCCTTTGTATGACTTTCCCTCCCTGTACTGTCTACCTGTTTACCATCACCACACTAGAGAAAAACAGCTGGGGACCATATGTCCTTCCGGGTGGCCTCTTGCATTTCAACCTCTGAGCAGGGTCCTTTGAAGATGTTGGGAGTGATACAATGTTTTTGCCAGAGGAAATCCAGCCACAACAAAACAGAATTTCAAAGGCAAGAAAGGACTTTCAATTCCCAATTAAAACACAGGATGCAAAATATGTCAGGCTGCAGAAAGTGCTTGGATTTCCTTTAAGATTCTGCAATTAGGTTAATTCTGAAAGCTAATGTATGATTTAGTGGAAAGACCCCCAGATTTCCAGTTAGGAGATTTGGGTCTGAGCACCAGTTCTGATACTATCATTAGACAAGTCATTTGCCCTCCATGAGCCTCTTTCCTCTTCAATAAAATGAGCAAAATAATACTTGCACTACTCAGTCTTCAAACATTTAAGCACTTACCATGGGCCAGACATTATATTAACTACTAGGGAGACAATGGTGAAAACACTACATTCAAAGGATCACCCATTCTAATGGGAAAGATAGCATACAAACAACTAAATGGATAGACAGATAAATAGATAAGTAGATAGATAGATAAGAGGGATAGATGGGTGGATGGATGAATTGATGGATGGATGGATAGAGGGATAGAAGGATGGATAGATACACGTTCATTTCTCTCTCTGTCTTTAAAAGTATACACACACACACGTATATACATGCATATACATATGCAGAGATAGATATAGAAACAAGAACAGATAGAAGTTGATATAAAGAAGGAAGGCATTAGCAGTTAGGGGGATTGGGAAAGGCTTCTTGTGGAAGGAGAAATTAACTAAGAGGCAAAGGTTAGTGGGCAGAGTGTTCTAGGTCCAGGGAACAGTTAATTCAAAGGCATAAAGATGGGATATGGAATGTATAAGGAACAGCCTGGAAATCAATACCACTGGTTCACAGATTACATACAGAGGAGCATGGCATAATACTAGAAAGGTAGGAAAGGGCCCAATTTAGGAAGAGCTTTAAATGAGGACTAACAGAGGATTTTATATCCTCTTAGAACTAATAAAGAGTCATCTGAGATCTTTGAATGGGAGGAAACATGGACAGAACTGAACTTTAGAAAAATCAACTTGGAATTTGAGTAGAGGGTGGATGGAAGTTTGTAACCGTAGCTACCTAGCAGGGCTTTTGTGAAAATCAGACGTAATAATTATAATAAGTATGGTTGTTTCCCGCTTTCAGTTATACAATCTTATGTTACAGAGCTGGGAGGAATCTCAAAGAACATCTAGCCCAACCCTCTCATTTGACAGATGTGGAAAGGAAGGACTAATGAGTTATCTTACAGAAGTAAAAGAACTGGGATTCAAACCCATTTCATTACCTATCTGGCTCACCCTCACTGCATCATGGTATAATTCTTAAATCAAGACCTAGCGTTCTTTTCCTCTACAGTGGTCTCAGTTTCTTCAACTGTAAAATGGGGATGATGAAAATATTTTTTTCTTTCACAGGTTCACTGTGAGGAAAATGTTTTGCAAACTGCAAAAGTGCTATAGAAATAAAATTTAGCAGTATAATGTTAACTTGGAAATTGTATTTATTAATTACTCAGTTGGATATTTGGTGATCAACATCTACTCACATCTCCAGAATCCGAGGTAGGAGACAGACTGGGAACTATTTTTATTATATCTCTCAGTATAATGCAGAAACGTAATGTAGATTTAATAAAATTTTTAAAAAGCTAATTTGAGCTAATTTAATACCAATTGATTGTTAAGACAATGCATTTTGTGGTTTGTTGAGTATGTAAGAATAGTCCATAATTAACTGTAAACTGCATCAACAATGTCATAATTAAATTCTTGGTAACTTTTAACTTTCAGCACTGTTTAACAAGTTCATTAACATTTAGAAGATGATTTATAATATGATTTACTAAACACCTATTATGCTGAGTGGTAGAAATACTAATCAATATTTGGTAACTGAGTATCCAATTTGTGACCTGTGTATTCTTACAACCTAAGTAAATATCATATTACAAGCTAAATAAAAAATCTAAACACCCATTGGGTATAAATTAATGATCAATTATGTACCAAAGTGATTGTGTTTCATTAATTCCAGTCACAGCTTTTCATCTTCCCTCTTGTTTCTAATTTCCTGTACTATGTTTATAAAATCTAAAAATAACACTTAGAGAAGGGGAACTGGCTTCAGGAAGTATATACATTGAGATATATATTATTCTATTAGATGTATGCCTCCATGAGGGCAGGGATCTTTTCATTTAAATTTTCAGTATAGTGTTTTGTCAGTTGTCATTCAATGAATGAATGAATGAATGAATGCTGTATAGGACCCTGCTTTCAGGAATTAGGTGTTACTAGCTCCATTTTGCAAGATTTAAAGATTTTCCTTTCATAACAATAATAGGTAGGCTAGAACTGGCAAGCTGCAGAATATCATAAGAAGGGTTACCATGAGGCCAAGAGGACTTGAATAATGTCCCCATAATGAGGGTCGATTGTGACTCCATTCTCCATCAGCAGCTCTGCTTGTCTTCACTACAGGGAGCAAGATGCTTCCCCACCCAGAATAAATTGATCACCTGAAATCTCATCATTATGAAGAATGGCTCAGGTTTGGGTACTCTACATTCCTCAACTCACACTCAGTCGCTTCTCTTCTCTGACTGAAGGACTGGAGATCAGTGTGCTAAACTCCCAACGCCTTCCTTGCCTGGTAACTCCATTCTCCACCAGCTGCTCTATTTGGTTTTGACTCCACAACGCATCAGGGCACCACACACGGTTCTCTCCTCCCCCTTTTTAGTTTCCTTTTGTCTGTTGTCTTCCCCCAATAGATTGTAAGCTGCCTGAGGACAAGGATTATCTTTTTTTTTTTCCTTGTTTGTATCCCCAGCACTAAGCACAGTGCATGGCACATAGGAGGCACTTAATAAATGTTCATGGTATTGAACGGAATTTAATTCAATCATAGGAATTATGAATTGGATTAAAGGTTGGTTTAGCCCAGAGAACAAGCAGAATACTGTTACATAATGCAAAAAGAACGAAAAGAACTACACTTAGAACAGATGAACGAGGTTCAAATACAGATAAACTCTCTGGTTCCAGTTTCCTTATCTGTAAAATGATGGGGTTTTTACAAGATAACTTCTGAGGTACCTTCAGACTTTGCAATCTTATGTTCCTAAGGCTTAGCAGGGACATGATCGTTGTGTTCAATTATTTAGTGGGCTATCAAGGTGAACAAGTGTTTGACTTGATTTGCTTGGCCCCAGAGGCCAGAACTAGGAGTAGTTGTTAGAAAGTTTCAGGGAAGCAGATTCTAATTCGTAATGTATTGCCACTTTCACTAAGCTTTCCCACAGAATGAATGAATGGGGAAAGAGGGAAGTATATTGTGTATTCACCACTTACTCTGTGCCAGGTTCTGTGCTTAGTGCTAGACATAGAAATACAGAAATAAAGGCAGTCTTTGCTCTCAGTGAGTTGACATTATAATAAAGGAATACAACACATAGAAGGGGGTAGACCAAAAAAAAAAGTTGCTTTACACTGGGAAATCACAGGGATGGTGGGTGGAACCATAGAGAGATTAATTTATAGAACTTTTCCAGAAATGGTAGTGTTGATTCAATTTCAGAAGGCTGTTCTTGCTCTCATTACATTCTACTAGACTTAAAATTAGTATCATTGCCAATATGCTGTCAATCCCATCCATCCCAGGAATACTTTTTTTGAATTATTGTTAAAAGTAATAGTTTCCTTTAAAGGAGTCATTTTTTGATAAATATACATGTTTATTATTTTGGTAATAGTTCCCTGACTACATCTGTATGTTTGTATTGAGTGAAAAAGTTTCCCTTACTAATAGTCCAGGTGTGGATAGTTCCCAATTAAGCTTCTTGTGAAATGCCATTTTGTATTTATTTTGGGGGACAGTTCAGTAATCCAGGTGCAGGGCCTAGAAGATCTCTGGAGAGTTTGTCCCAATAACTCAGTGAGGCAAATTGGCTAGATTTGAAGAGTAAAGGAATTGAGGAGCGTCCACCTACAAATCTGCTTTGTGATGGGTTTGATTTCTCTTGCCTTCTCAGTGAGTGGGTGGGGGAAGGGATATACTTCAAAATGGAAAATAAAATAAAATTGACTTTAAAAATACTCCCAAATTCCCCTTCTTGCAAGCTCACTAACAATATATCCTATAGTGGGAGTTTGGAGACTTTGATGTCTTCCAAGTTCTGACAATAACTCACTTGGCGTTGCTGGGCAAGTGACATTCCCCAATTTGGGTCTCTGTTTCTACATCTATACAATAACCAGTTTGGATGAAATGGTCCCTAACATGCCTTCTATTTTTAACAATCTAGCTAATGTCCCTTCCAAATCTAGCATTCAAGAGGTCTGACTGAGGCTACAGTTTTGGTAACTTTAGCAGAAGGGGAGAGAAAGGCCTATGTTTCCTGGTTGGCAGATAGATGTCACAAAGAGTTGGAGTTTTAGTCTGGAAGACCTGATTTCACATCTTAAATTAAACACTTCCTAGCTATGTGACCCTAAGCAAGTCACTTAACCTCTTACGGACTCAGTTTGCTTAGCTGTGAAATAGGAATAATGGCACCTACCTCATAGGGTTGTTGTTAAAATCAAATAGGATAATATATTGCAAACCTTAAAGTGATATATGGATTGTCTTTTCTGATTGTTAAACATAGATATCAGGAATTTTCTTTTTTTATACCAACGCGAGAAATTTTTTTATTAATTTATTAATTTATTCATTTGTAGTTTTCAACATTCACTTCCACAAGATTTTGAGCTCCAATCTTTTTCCCCATCTCTCCCCACCCCCCAACCCAAGGCAGCATTCATTCTGATTACCCTTTCCCCCAATCTGGCTTCCCTTCTATCATTCCTCCCCCTTCTCTCATCCCATTCCCCTTCTATTTTCTTGTAGGGCAAGATGGATTTCTACAACACATTGCCTGTGTATTTTGTTTCCCAGCTCCTCTCTTACCCAGGTGTGACAGACCTTTCCTACTGACTTTCTAAGCTGTCTTTGGCATTTGTGGGTTGAGAAGTCTGGAAACCACCAGGGCTGCCGGTGATTCAGTTCCCTGAGTCCTGCTCCGAGTTTGCTGGCCCTGGTTTGTGCTGGTGCGGCTTGCACTGGACTGGGTTCCTCTCTCAGCCTGGTGCAACAGACCCTGTCTGTCGACCTTCCAGGTTGACTTGGGCTGGAAATTTGTTTCATTCTGTCTTTTCCTGGATTTTTCTGCTCTAGAATTTGTTTAGAGTCATTTTTTACAGGTATTTGGAGGGGTTTGGAGGAGAGCTTAAGCAAGTCATTGTTTTTACTCTGTCATCTTGGCTCCACCAGGGGTCATCTTTATCTGAGAGAGGTAAACCTCCTCAAGGGAGGGGTATACAGTTCTTTGAAAGCTTTCTCTTTGAAATGTTTCAGAAAGCAGCCCCAGTAATTTAAATAACTCTGACCAGCTGCCCATGGGGAAGTACAGAGAACTGAGAATTTCAAAGAGAAAAGGAAGCAGTCTTCCACAAACCAAAAGATGCAGTAGGAAATCTAGATCTTCTGGAATGTGCCATCTGGGGAATGAAAGACAAGGGATGCACTCTACATTGATAATCCATGAACCAGTGTGGAATTAAAGAAGGATGCCTAATTGTGTGGATAGCTACGTGGCACAGTGGATAAAGCATCAGGTCTGAAGTCAGGAAGACTCATTGTCCTATGCTCAAAACTGGCCTCAGATGCTTTTTAGCCATGTGACCCTGGTTAAGTCACTTAACTTTGTTTGCCTCAGTCTCCTTATCTGTAAAAGGATCTGGAGAAGGCAATGACAAACCACTCCGGTATCTTTACCAAGAAAACCCAAATGAGGTTGTGAAGAGTCAGATATAACTGAAACAACTGAACAATAACAAACCTATTTGCATTAAAAAAAATAAGTTTCTCCAGACCCCTCTGAGAAAACTAATGTGTGAATGCTAGGTTTGTAGATTCAACATATGATAGAAGATTTCTAAAAACTAAGGCACTCTAGCCTGGCAATGCAGATGTGTTTCATACAGCTTTGGACCCAAAGCTATACCATTAATCCCCTGAAAAGGGGAATGAATAGCATGCCCTGGAGGCTAAAGAGAAGTGCGCAAAAGACAAAAACCCTGGATGAATGTCCACTGTCTTCTGAGAGCTGAGACTTCCCATTCTGCCATTCCAATGGCCTTCTAGACATATCAAACTGGATGCCCAGGAAACATCTTAACCTCAACTTCTCCCAAACAGAGCTCATTATTCCCCCATCCACCCCAATCCCTCCCTTATCTCCTGCCTTCTCTATTACTTGTACTCTATCAGGCTCACAACTGAGGAGTCATTCTGGACTCCTCACTATCTCTCACCCGCCATATTCAATCTGTTGTCAAGGCCCGTGCTCTCATCTTTGCAAAATCTCTCTAATATGTCCCCTTCTCTCCTCTGTCTCCATGTTGGTGCAAGCCCTCATCATTTCATACCTGGACAGAGAGACGAGACAGAGACAAATAGAAGACAGAAGCAACAACAGTAACAATGATAACAAGCACTGAACAAAGACGGAGACAGAGAAGAAGCTGTTAGCTGACACCTGAGTGGGGGCAAAGAAATGTGGAAT
Organism: Vombatus ursinus; assembly: GCF_900497805.2. Taxonomy (NCBI): domain Eukaryota; kingdom Metazoa; phylum Chordata; class Mammalia; order Diprotodontia; family Vombatidae; genus Vombatus; species Vombatus ursinus. Next base: position 2,548,292 of record NW_020954642.1, read on the forward strand.
TAAAGAAGGTGGGAAAATGTACTTAGTCCTGGAGGGACAGTAAGAAACTATCAACACAAACATCTTATTTGTCTCTTGCTTGTAGACACAGGCCCATTTTCTGGAGAATGCTGATTCTCTCTGGTGTGTTAACTAATCCCCCTGCCCGCCCTCTTGAGACAAAAGATAGGACACAGTGTAAGTGCCAGACTTCCTTGTCCCTTCAAATCAATGTTTTAATTTTGTTTGTTTTGGTTTTTGTTTTGTTTTTAAATTGAGCCATAAAGCATCTTAGAATGCAGTATCTATGCAAGAAGAAACTTCTGAGACAATCTAGTCTAGACTTCTTAACGTGGAAATGAACTTTTTTTTTAATTTTTAAAAATATTTTTATAACTGTATCTCAACATAAATGCTTTCTTTTGTAGTTCTGTGAATTTAGTTTTGTACATTTAAAAACATTATTCTGAAAAAGGATGCACAGGTTTCACTAGACTGCAAAAAGGGTCTACCACACACACACACACACACACACACACACTTTGGGAACCTTTGATCTAGTCCAATCCTTTCATTTAACAGATGAGGGAGCCAAGCCTTGGAGACAGGTGACTTGCCTAAGTTCTCACAATGAGTTAATGGCAGAGCCGGGCCTAATGGTCTTGTTTCCTGACAGTTCTTTCCATGACACTTAGGATGCTGCTAAAGTAAAATGTTGCCATGGTTTAAAAAAAAATCCCTTACAATTCTGTTATCAACACGATTCTATCCCCAAGTTTACAGCAGACTTTAAGTAATGAGGATAATTGCTTGTGGTCTTAGACTACACTTGTTACGACTATGTTCACAATATAGCTCTGACTTGAATGGGTTGTCATTTTCCCCCAAATCATTTCAGTCCACCTAGACTCCAGTGTTTAGTCCAAAAACCTCATTATGTTTATATGAAAGCATCTAACACAAAAATCTTTAGATCTCAAAGAGATTTAGAATACAGAAAATTAGAAGGGGAGGGGGAGGAGGGTTAGAAATCAGAACTGATAATTAAATTAAATTTAAAATGAAATATTACATCATTTCACAAAAAAAGAGGATGTTAGGACTTTAAAAAATAAAATCATCAACTTAGAGCTTGAAGGGATATTAAAGATCATCTGGTCCAATCTCTGCATCATATAGTTAAGAAAACTAAGGGAGGCAGTTGCAGAGATTCAAACCAAAAGCCTCTTTCACCAAATATGGTACTTTCCTTGATGCTAGGCTCTCCCTTCCAATAAGAAAATTCTATGCCATGTACTAATATCATGGTACCACAATAAATGGGACTGGAGCTGGAAAGGGCCTTAAAGAGCAGATTATTAGAACTAGAAAGGTCCTTAAAATGTTGATTGTAAAAAAAAAAAGTATTGACAGCTTTTTTTTATGTCACCTTGATTTTTAGATATATTCTTCTCCCTTCCTTTCTTTCTCCCTCCCATCTTTTTCTCAAAGAGATATCCCTATAATAAGAAAAATAAGGGGGAAAAAAGGAGGATAGAGGAAAAGTCCAGCAAAACTAAACAAAATATCAACCAAGTCTCCTAATATATTATTTTTTTCTACACCCACAGTAGCCAACCTCAGCAAGGAAGGTAAGGTACAGGTTAATTTTTTTTTAGTCTGTTCTCCAGAATCAGTCTTGGTCATTATAATTATACAACATTGTGTCATTTTTCTTGATGCTGTTATTATTCTATTGATTTACAATAATTGTCTACACTTTTTGTGGTTCAGATTACTTCACTCTGTATCAGTTCATATAAATTTTCCAGTTCTTCTCTGAATGTTTCATGTTTGTTGCTTTCAGCATAGTGATATTTCATTATACTTATCCACCACAATTTGTTTACCCATTCCACAATCGATAGGCATCAACTTTGTTTCCATTTCTATCTACCACAAAAAGGACCGCTATGAATATTTTCCTGCATGATAACCATCCTTTCTGATTTTACCCTCTTTGGTTTATATATGTTGCAATGGGATCGTGGGGTTAGAAAGTGTGAATATTTTAATCACTTTTTAAATACAATTCTCAGTTGCTTTCCAGAAGAAGCAGACCAGTTTTTGGCCTCATAAACAACATATAGGTGTGTCTGTTTTTCTGTGGCCCCTCCAACACTGACTGTTTCTATCTTCTGTCATCCTCTTCAATTTGTGGGATATGATGTGAAACTTCAGATTTATTTTGATTTGTTTTTCCTTTATTTTTTAGTAATTTGGGGCGATTTTCAACATGACCATTAAGAGTTTACCCTTTTTTGAGAGAAACTTTTGTAGAACATTGGACAATAGAGGTATAAGGGGCTTTAGATGTCATTATTTTACAGATGAGGCTCATTAATGTATTAATGTTGTCACCTAGTAAGAAAATCAAATTAGATTATTAGATAATAAGGGCTTGAGGGAAGAAAATAAAGTGTCTTTTGCCTCTTTTTGTATCTTTAGGACTTAGCACAGTGGTTAGCAAGCAGTAGGTGTTTAATAAATGTTTATCAATTAATTGGCAGAGCTTTCACTTGAACTGAAGGGTTCTCACTCCAAGTCCAAGGCTATTTTTTCTATACAGCAAACTTCTCTTGCTGAGTAAGTCCCGCCCATTTCAGCCATCTTTTCTGTTCTGAGCCCAGTTCAGCTTAACATGATCCTCCTCTCCCTCCCTGAGGCTTGTTCCAGGAAGGTAAGCTATATTAAACTCACTGCCGTAATGTTTTGTCTTATTGATTTCTTTCTTTTCTTCTTCTTTCTGTTTTTTTTTTCCTTTATAGTGCAAAACATCCAAAGGGCAGTTTAGAAACAAAACAAAACAAACAAAAAAAAAATAGGGAGAAGAAATAAGGAGAAAAAAAAAAACACGTTTCCCACTATAGCATTTCCCACTATCAGCAATCTTCTTAGAGCCTTCACTCTCCATGGTGTGACAGGGCTGAGGGCTCTTTCCTGGACAGGGTCCTTTTCTTCTCTCTTTCAAGGTGTGTGATGGCTTTAACTATAAGCAACCATGAAGGACAGGGGCCTGATTCCACATTTCATGCCTGTCAGCTGCAGACAGAATGGTTCATCTTTGACAGACCACTTCTTCCATGACGGCTGTTCCTGGGAGTGAAAACATGTCTCCATCGTCAGTTAGAGAGGTAGCAGGGTACAGTGGAACAAGCAATGAGTTTGAAATCATGAGAGATCTGTTTATGCTGGAAGACACTTTAGAACAGGGAATGATGAGACTGGGAGGAACCTTTGAGCTCCTCTATGCTGAGGAACCTACAAAGGATATTTTACAGATGAAGAAAGAGAGGCCGAGATAGATAGATAGATGAGAGAGAGACAGAGACAGATACAGAGAGACAGAGACAGAGACAAACAGACAGAGAGAGAGAGAGAGAGAGAGAGAGAGAGAGAGACAGAGAGAGAGAGAGAGAGAGAGAGATGCTGTTATTATTGTTGCTTTTCAGTTATGTCTGACTCTTTGTGATCCCATTTGGGTTTCGTTAGCAAAGATACTGAGGTCATTTGCCATTTCCTTCTCCAGCTCATTTTAAAGATGAAGAAAATGAGCAAACAGAGTTCAATGACTTGCCTGGGGGGCCACACAGCTATTAAGTATCTGAGGCCATTTTTGAGCTAAGGTTTTCCTGACTCCAGATATAGAGATAGATAGATAGATAGATAGATAGATAGATAGATAGATAGATAGATAGATAGATAGATAGACAGATAGATAGGCAGATAGATAAACAGACAGACTTTGGCCAAGGGCATACAGCCAGAAATGATAAAAGCAGAGGTAGGTGGAGGCACAATGGATAAGAGCACTAAGCCTTGAGTGAAGAAGACCTGAATTCAAATCCAGCTTCAGACACTTACTTCTGTATGACCCTGGGCAAGTCTATAACCTCTGTTTTCTCAATTGTAAATGGGGGTAATAATAGCACCTTCCTTTCCATGGTTGTTTTGAGAATCAAATGTAATAATATTTGTTAAAAATACTTAGTACAGTACTTGGCTTATAGTAAGTGCTATATAAATGTTTATTCCTTCTTCTCCTCCCCTTCTCTTGTGACTCTAAACGACTGTTTTTTCTATTCTAGTACACAAGCCTGTTCAAGATCAAAAGACAGATTGCAATTATTCTTAGCTTAGATTGATCATGGTTTTAAAGAGAAACCTTATCTGAACCTGACTTTGACATAACATCTCATGCAAAAAAAATATATATATATATATATATTTATCATTCCAAATGAGAAAAGGACAATGCTAATTCAGGCTATACAGCTCTCAAAACATACCAGTTGTTTGTTCAGGTTCTGCCTAAACATAGGAGATATAGAGAGGAAACAAAGGTCCAGAATGTAGCTCCTGATGTATTCATTCATTCATTCATGTATTCATTCATAAGAACCAACAGAGAGGGTAGGGTTGGTCTGAGGTAACTATATATAACTATATGACTATATATATATATTTATACACACACATATGTGTGTGTGTGTATGTATACACATATACACATATATATGCTTGTATAAAAGGAACACTCATTTGAAGAAATTTAAAGCCCAGAACAGAAATGTATAATAGGGAGTATTTGGGTGATAAAAAATGGAAAGAAAAACAGAAGCAGTTTCATAATCTGAAAATCATAATCCATCGGGACAGAAACAAGGAATAGATAAGGAGTTCAGGCAATAGTAGCCTGGATTAGAACAAAGGAATGTAGTAGTTATAAGGAACAGCTTCTAGAGTAGTATACTCTCTCTTTCTCTCTCCCTCTCTCTCTCTGTACACACACACACACACACACACACACACACACACACACACACACATACACACACAAATACATACATGTAACATCTTTTGGCGGCTTCCTCAAGACACGAACATAGTGGCTAGGGTTCATCTGAGCTAATGCATAAACCTTGGCACCTTTAATTACTGCACCTGTCAAGAGGCTTTCTAACCATCCTATTGATAATTCTATTCCTATGAAACTGACTTAGTTCCCATAACAATATTTCATCTAATTTCATATTCTTATACAATCAGTTTATGACTTTAGAAAGGTCAAGTCTGTATCATTTGTCCAATGTTGCTTTTCTAACTAACCTTGTACTATTTATAAAATGCTTCTGGTAATATTGGTAGTTCCTGTTTTATACTATAAGCTTCTCCAGACTCTTTCTTCACAAGAACTTCAAGAAAGAGGTAATAAAAAATATTATTATCCCTATTTTACAGAGGGAAAAACTGAGGTCTGGAGAAGTCACAAGATCATAAAGTTTTTAAAATTACAGAGTTGTGAATTGAACCAAGGTCTTCTAATTCCAAATGCTATGTCCTTTCCACTACAACAGGTGGCCTATAAGATTATCAAACTTCAGCAAACTCTAAGAGCTTACCAGTTGTAGAGAACTGTGATAAGTAATGGGAGAGAGATACAACAATGAAAGAATACACAATCACTAACCTCATTGTGCCTCACATACCAGAAGCAGGCTATGTCCGAAGCCATAACCAGGGCAGGGTGATCTGGGCTCTGCTCCAGGACACTGAAATTATAGAGAGCAAAATCCCTTACCCACACACCAATTAACAGGGTAGAAATGTGAGATTGGCAAGAATTTTAATTCCTATTTTAAAATGAGGAAAATGAGGATCTGATTTGCTCAAGGTTACACAAATGGCAAGACTGGAATTCAAACATGTCTCTCTAGACCCTCAGGCTAAGATTTTTTCTACTATTCCATACACATGTTGAAAAAATATATATATATCTCCACATATACAAACATATATGCATGATGTATGAATATGAGTCCTTGAATATATCTACATATATGCATGCTTACATATATATTTACATCTATACACAGGCTTACATATATATGTAGGTATATATATATATCAATATATCTATAAAATCACTATCTCTGTATTCATATCTATCTAATCTATTTTTGTCTATATCTATAAATAAATCTATATTTATATCTATCTCTATCTCTCTATATCTATATAAATAAATCTCAATCTCTATCTATCTATCTACCCTTTCTTACATGTCACTGAAAAATATCAGACCATAGATCATTTGAGAAGAAAGGGAGCTCAGAAATCTAGTTCCTCTCTGTGCTTTTATAAATGCTCAAACCAAGGCTCAGGAAAGTTGTGAGATACGCCTATATGTATACAGCTGGACAGAGTCAGGACCAGGTATCAAGGTCAGTCTGTGCCGTTTTGCAGTGCTCCCATATTCTCTTACTAGAGTCCCGAGTAAGTCTGTGTTGGCTGGCCTTGCTTAAGGCCTATACTCCCTTTCTTGGCCTGCTTCATTGCTGAGTTATCTACCGGAAACACATCAGCCATTCCTATAAGTATAAATTTATAAAAGAAGCTTAAGAGGTTGGCAGTGCGGTCTGATGTGAATTTCAGAATAGATATCTTAATGTCCTCATGTAAATTAGAAGCATTTGCCCACCGTGAAGCAATTGGCATCTGAAAATCTGCTAACCTAATGATCTATGAATTATGAGTACTTCGTTAACGTCACTCTCCTCTTACTCCTGCTGAGGACTACCCAGACACTGGTTATGTTGTTCTTTTCCCCTCAGACTGAAAAGAATTTTTTTTAAATTACAAAGAGTTGATGTAGTTATTTGTTATGTTTTATTTCATCTTCATAGTTACATGAAAGATGCAATTATGCCAGCCAGGAAAATTAGCATGAGACCATAGGCCCCGGGCCTGGAAGAAATTAGGCCATATCTGAAAACTAATCAAGCTGCTGGAAAGTAGACAATTACATTCAAATACTTTGGCCCTGGATCTGTCCTTCCGGAAAGATCACTAGACCTTGATATTGGTATTGAAGAGCTGGATTCTAATTCAGGCTTTGCTAGTTACTAGCTATGTGACTTTAGGCAAGTCAATTGCCCTCACTAACCAGTTTCCCAGCTCTAAATTATGCATTTTTAAGATAGATAGATTTTATATATCTATATATGCTTATATACACACGTGTAGATAGATAATAAATGATAGATAAATAGATGGATAGCTGGATGACAGATAAATGTATGGATGACAGATAGACAGACAGACAGACAGATAGACAGACAGACAGACAGACAGACAGACAGACAGACAGATAGATAGATAGATAGATAGATAGATAGATAGATAGATAGATAGATAGTTAGATGGAGTCTCATTTGGTTTGGACTTGTGATTTCATTGGTGTAGGGAACTCCCCTATAAAAACTTTCTGCACTAGGGCAGAAGAGCAACTTTGTCTTAAAGTGATGACTAGGGAACTGAAAGTTTAGTGTGAGGGACCGTCTGATGTTGGCTACTGCCAAGTGAAGATTGTGGCAAGATGGGGTAGGAACTGGGTATTAGGAAGTAACCAGAGCTCACGCTCCTGAGGCAGTGGGCAGTGCTATGTGGATAAGCTGGGGAAGGAACAGGATACAAGGAAGTAGCCAGAGCACGTGCTCCTGAGGCAGGGGGCTGTGCCACGTAGGAGCGAGACGGCAGGGGACGAGTTCCCTTTGCTTAATCCCCTCCCTAAGTGCAACGTCAACCCCAGACGCCTCCTTCCTGTGTCCTTCCTGACTTCCTGGGTACCTTCCCTTTGTGTAGCACTGACCCCAGACGCCTCCTCCCGGTATCTGGGCCTGACTTCCTAGGTCACGTGCTCTCTCTTTGTCTATGCACTAATCCCAGACGCCTCCTTCCTGTATCCGGTCCTAGCCTCCTGCGTCACTTCCTCTCCCTTGGTGCGCTAAACTCAGACATCCCCTTCCAGTATCTGACCCTACAATCAATGACTAGTAGGCAGGCTGAGGAGGAGGGGCTAAGTAGGTACTTAAGGAACGGTCCTGGTCGGAGCAAGCTCTCTCTTTGCTCCTGCTCTCTTGCTATGGCCTTCCTGCTTGGCCTTGCTGTGATGGCCTCTGAATAAAGTTCGGGTGTTGGCACCTCCTGGTAGGCTCGTCTCTGTGTGATTATCTGGGTAGGCTCCGAAGACTGGTAAGTAGTATAACTCTGGCAGCCTGCTCCTTATAGGAGGAGAGTGCACGGCGCGGCCGGCACAGTTTAGGTAACTGATTCCTAGTGATACAGTTAGTATGTGGCTGAGATAGGATTTGATCCCATGTTGTCTTGACTTCAAAATCCCCGCTCAAATCTAATGAGTCCTTATTTCTAAAAAGTCTCATTATTAATATTTCTCAAGGGATTACGGTAGAGTGGATATGGCATTAGACAGGGAGTCAGTAAGACCTGGGCTTCAGCCATGCCTATAATACTAACCAGCTGTGTGATGATGAGTGAGTCCTTTGAGCTCTCTGAGCCTCAGTGTCCTCATGAGGAAAGTGAAGGAGCTGGACAAGTTGGCTTCTAAGCTCTCTGCTACTCTATATCTATGATTCTGTAATTATCATAACTAGTGGTAATAATCCTTTCTTAAGTTCCTACTGTGATGCCTTGAGATGCGGTCTCAATAAGTATGGAAAGGCTTGGCACCATAAGGTTGGTCAATGGGTTTGGCAATGGTAATTCGCGAATCTATTTACTAAGAAGGACAATTATCATTATCATCACCATCATCACCACCACCACCACCACCACCAACACCACCATCACCATGTACAGTCTAGGGGTGCACTCCCCCATGAAATGCTACCATTTGTAAGCAGGGCCAGGGCAGAAAACTGTTTTCTAGGACAGGCACTTCATTTTGGACTGCTGTGTGTTCTGGTAAATTGTAAGACTGACTAACGCGCACTAAAACTCCATCCTTCATCTGGCTTGAACAGTTCATTGGAAACAGTCTTATAGATAGCTCCTCCTTGCTCCCAAATCATCTGCTCACTGCATTCTTTCCTTAACAAAAATTTCAAGGAAGCCTTCCCACTGTGAGCACTTTGCTTGTACTGTTCTTGTTGCTCAGTCTTTTTCAGTCACGTCCAACTCTTTGTGACCTCATGTGGGACTTTTTTGGCAAAGATGCTGGAATGGTTTGCCATTTCCTTCTCTAGCCCATTTTGCAGATGAGGAAACTGAGGCAAACAGGGTGAAGTGACTTGCTCAGGGTCATACAGTTAGTAAATATCTGAAACCAAATCTGAACTGAGGAAACTGAGTATTCCTGTCTCCAAGCCCAGCACTCTGCACACTATGGTGCTACCCTTGGTATAGCCTTCCTTTTCTCTGACAGCCAATAAATTGCTTATGTCTTCTCTCTTCTCTTTAGGTAAGTAGGTGGTGAAGTGGATAAAGAGTTATACTTGTAATCAGGAACACCCAAATTCAAATATGGTCTTAGACTATTCCTAGCTGTGTGATACTGGGCAATGGACTTAACTTCTCTCATCCTTTCTTCCTTCTTTACCCATGAGGTCTCTCTAAAATTCTGTGATGCCATTTGGTAACATACTGTCTACACTGGAGGAAAAATGATACATCAACACTAGTTAACATTTATATAGCATTTTAAGATTCACAAAATTCTTGACAAATATTGTCTCATTTATCTTCACAACAACCCTGGGAGGAAGGTGCTATTTTTATCTCCACTTTACAGATAAGGAAACTGAGGCACAGAGAAAGGTTAAGTAACCTGCCCAAAGGCAAGTATCTGCTAAGTGTGTGTCTATGTGTGAGGCAAAGGCTTGAACTCGGTTCTTTCTGACTCTCAAGTCCAACACTCTCTCTACTTTACAATCCAGCTGCCCACCTGCAAGTCTCTATGCATTGATTTAAAAAAAAAGGGAAAAAAAACACAAGAATTAGCAAAACCACAATGCCTGCCTTTGTGAAGCTTATATTAGCAGTTTTGCCACTTATTAGGTAAATACGATCTTTACCCAGTCACTTAGCTGCTCTAAGATACAATTTCCTCAAACGGGATAATAATATTTGCAATATCTACCATATGGATGTTTCTTTTTTCTTCCAATTCAATAAACATTTATTACGTATCCATTATATGCAAGGTACTATGCTAGGAACAAGTGGCATTCTACATGCAAAGTACCTTTGATTTAAAAAAAAATTATAATGGATGTCTTTTATTTCTGTATCACAATCATTTCTGAATATGCTCCTGTACCCACTAAAGATCTTTCCCTTGTAACAAAGGGAAAAAAATGAATAAGAAAAACCAACTGACACATTCACCCTTCTGACAGCATAAGTAACCTTCCGTAGCAGGGAAGAAGATATATCCTAAAAAGAAGATGTTCAAGATATTGTCCTTCAGTTGTATCCAACTCTTTATGACCCCATTTGGGGTTTTCTTGGCAAAGATACTGAAGTGGCTTGCCGTTTCATTCATCAATGCAGATGAGGAAACTGTGCCAAATAAGGTGAAGTGACTTGCTCAGGGTCACACAGCTAATAAGTGTCTGAGAACAGATTTGAACTCAGGAAGATGAGTCTTCCTGACTCCAGGCCCAGTATTCTATCCACTGTACCACCTAGCTGCCCCTATAAAAATTTAAAATACTTTAAGTTACTAATAATTATAGAAATACAAATTAAAACAACTCTGAAGTTTTACCTCACATCTATCAATTTGGCAAAGATGTAAAAAAAACATAAATATGACAATTATTGGAGAGTCTCTGGAAGGAAAAGGGGGCACATTAATAACTGTGGTGGAGCTATGAATTGGTCCAACTATTCTGGAAAGCAACTTGAAACTAAACTTCAAAAGTCACCAAGTGGTGTACAAGCTTTGATCCAGCAATACCACTACTATGACTATATGAGGAAAAAGAAATAACAGAGACAACAATAACTACGGCAGCTATTTTTGTTATACAGATGAGCTAAAAAGTAAAGAGTGCCCACAAATTGGAAAACTGTTAAAAATTGTGATATGTGAATACAATGGCATATTATTGTGATATTACAAATTGCCAAAAAGGTGGATTCAGAGAAATCTGGAAGGACTCCCCTGAAATGATGTAGAACGAAGTGATCTGAACCGAGAGAACAATTTAATTTATACAGTAACAACACCATAAAGGAAAAAAAAAAAACTTTGAATTCTTGAGAATTCTGACCAACCATGATTCCAGAGGATGGATATTGAAGCAAGATATCCACACCTGTACAGAGAAGCAATGAACTCAAGGTTCAGCATGAGACATACTTTTTCAAACAGGAGAAATGCAAGGATGTGTGCTTTCTATGTGCATTTGTTGTGAAGGTTTTGTTTTCCTTTTTACTTCCCCCAGTTTTAGGAGAGGTTAGAATAAAAAGGGTCAAATGATAAGAAAGAAAGAAAGGAAGGAAGGAAGAAAGAAAGAAAGAGAAAGACAGAAAGAAAGACAGAAAAAGAAAAAAGTCACTGAAGCTTTTTTTAATGCATAGAAGAAAACAAGAGGACAGAAGAAAAGTCAGGAGGCAGACAAGCAAGACAGCTTTGAAAGTTATATGCTGATTTTATAAAAAGTGGCATATAATATTTGCAATTTCATCTGAGATCCTCTTTTTTTCTATGTCTATCTTGTACATGGAAATGCCCATTGTATTTATGATTGTCAGGTTCAGATTTCTTTTTTTTTAATAGTGAGAAATCAATTTTTTTTAATATTGGGTGTCCACAGACAACCAAATTTGCATTGTATCTGGCCCCTCAGAAGCATGAGGGACCTCTGGTTCATATGCAATACTGACAGTCCATCTAGTCCAATGTCCTCATTTCACGTGTATGGAAACAAAAACTTGCATCTCCCTTAGAAGGGAAATCACTTGACCCACATCAAATAGCTAGGCAGAGAGGATGTGAATTCAAGTTTCATAAAATCCACCCAGTCTAATCTTCTTTCCATTGTCCCTCTCCAACTGTCTCCCAACTGGCACTATGCTCTGCACAAAAGCTAGGTTCCAGATAGTATCCCAATTGTGCTTTCAAAAATACATTTTTTGAGATGTCAAATATAGAGTACTGAAGAAAGTCCTTTGTCTCCCCAAGCCACAATACGTGAAAACAAGTTTATGATGAGGGAAGATTTTCAATGCCCTGGTTACTATTACTGCCAGGAAGAAGAGATATAATGATTCATTCTCCTGCTCTCTACATCATTCACAAGGGGCTTTGGAAAAAACTAGGGCTAGGAACATAATTACAAGAAATAGAAAATGAGGTGGAGGTCAAATTAAGGAAGTGAGCCTTAGGCGTAAATTTAAACTGGTGACATTCTTTCCACAAACTTCTCCTGGCAGGGAGTTAAAGGGCCACAATATACTTGCAGAAATCCATTAAAGAAAAGGAATAAAAATTAACAGGTGCAGAGCCAAGTGAGTCCAAATTCTTAGGACATGCTGTAATCCATAGTGATTTTCAGAGGTGGTTTATGTCTTATACATAAGGTTGATTTGCATGATTTGCCCAATTGCCTTATGGAAGCAAACTCTAAACTTTGAGGAAGGGCATTTCCTCTTTTTCAGGGCAGTCTTGGAAGAACAATTGAACTGGAATGACATATAGATCAGCTGCAGTTCAGGGTCAGAGTATGAGATGCTCTCCTCCTCATCCAAATTGTGTTTATGCCTCCTTCGATTCAGTGACAGGATAAAGGCAATCTCAGAAGGAAAGAAGCAAAGTATAGTATTGTAGTATTAATAATAACTGCATTAATTTCAAGGATCAGCATAAGAGCAGGTAGGTATGTACCTCTTGTGTCTTCTTAATGCAGTGGTAGAATTTCTTTGATTAGTTAATCCCATTTCGAGGTTTACTGAATGTTAACAAGATTAATATGGCTGAAGACTTTGTATTGGGAGCAATGATGTAACCTTGAAAAGGTGAGAATTTGCCTGAGCCTTGATTCTCCACCCTCAGTCTGGAAGTTCACACTGACCCTGGTCTTCTAGCCCTACAATTGCATTCTGTTCCTAATGCCCCTTTCTCTGACTGATTGGCTCCTTCCAGTGCCTCCTTTTTAAGGAATGTACCCAGGCCAACCATTTGGTCATTACTCTCCAGGGTCCACCATACCACAATGCCAAGAGAAGTCATTGAAGGCCTTGAAGTCATCTTCTTATTTTTCAATGCTTTTGTAACCACCTCACTCCCCCAGCTTCCCCTTATGCATGTTGTTTTCTCTCATTATAATATAAGCTCTTTGAGGATAGAGACTTTCTTTCTTTCTGCTTGTACTTGTAGTCCCAATGTGTAGCACATTGCCTAGCACCTAATAAATGTTGGTGACTTAGCTTCTTAGCAACATGTTAAAGATCAATAACTGATCTTTGGCCAGCTCATCTACCCTTGTATTGGCCTTTTAGAAAGGAGGAGAGTAAGAAAAAGAGATGAAGTAAGGGAAGAGGCTATATACTGAGATTAGGACTCAGTTATCTGGAATGGAACATGTCTGCTATGGCTTTCCAAGAGAACCACATGATCCAGGGAGAAGGAGAACCATGTGGCTCCAGAGATGGCAGTGAATGGAGGCAGCCAATAAGCAGAAAAGAGAGTCTAGGCCAAGCTGGAAATATCATGAATGCAAGCTGATAATAGTGTGGAAGCCATGGCAGCCATAGTAAATGACAGAGGACCAACCCTCATAGACCAAGCAAAAGCTAAAGTTCAAAAGCAGCAAAGCTTAGAGCCACAGTATAGGAAAAACAAAACAAAACAAAACAAGACAAAACAAAATAAAACAAACAAACAAAAAAAAAAAACAACAACAGACTTTGATCTTCAATGGTATTGTGAGTAATGTGAGCTTTGCAGGTCAAAGGAAAAAAGGTTGACTGTGACCCAGCAATAGCACTTCTAGGGCTATATCCCAAAGAGATCACACAAACGAGAAAAGGACATACATGTACAAAAATATCCATAGTGGCTTTTTTTGTGGTGGCAAAGAATTGGAAATTGAGAGGATGCTCATCAATTGGGGAATGGCTGAGAAACTTATGGTATATGAATGTGATGGAATACTATTGTGCTATAAGAAATGATGAACAGGCTGACATCAGAAAAACCTGGAAAGACTTGAATGGTCTGATGCTGAGTGAAGTGAGCAGAACCAAGAGAACATTGTACACAATAACAGCCACATTGTGTGATAACTAATATTAATAAACTTAATCCTTCCTGGCAATACGAGGATCTAAGACATCTCCAGAGGCCTTGTGATGGAAAATGCTATCCACACCCAAAGAAAGAACTATGGAAGCCAAATTGCTATTTTTTTCTCTTCTGTTGAGTTTTGTTTCCTCTTTCTGATGGTTCCTCCTATTGGTTTTAATTTCTACTTACAACATCACTAATGTGAAAATATGTTTAATATGAATGTAAATGTATAGCCTATATCAGATTATGCGCTGTCTTGGGGAGGGTGGTGGGGAGGAAGGGGGAGAAAAATTTTAAACTCAAAAGCATATGGAAGTGATTATTGATAAATCAAAATAAATTAATAAATATAAATATAAATATAAATAATATAAAAATAATAAAATATATTATAATATACAAATTTACATAATTATATAAATTTTATATATGCATATATAATAAATAAATATTATAAAAATAATATAAATATAATAAAAGAAAAAAAAAGAATAAAAGAATAAAAAAGAAAAAAGGTTGACTGTCCAATGACTAAAAACACATTGCTTTTGTAAGCCAACCTAAATCCCAGGTTATTGCTATAACTAAAAGGACTGGGTTGACCAGTGGCGTCAAGGTCAAATAAAAAAGGGTCTGCTCATCCCTACATGAAGGCCTCTGTAGCTCCAAATTGACTTAGTTGTAAAAGGTAGTGGTATCTTTGTTTTATTGTATATTAATTTAGTTCCCAATTATATTTCAATGTGTTTCAGCCACATATGCCCACTCCTTTCCCCCACATTTTTGTGTAGGCCCATGGGGAAGGTAGGTATTTCCAGAACCAAGAGGACTGCTTGATATTGTAGTAACCGTTAGTCACCCCCAAAGTACTACTATAATTCTCAAGTACTTTAAATGTCCCTAGTGGGGAGGGAAAAGATTCTAAATATCATCTGTGTGACCTCCAGCTGGCTTCAGGGAAAAGGAATTTGGTGGGGAAGGGGAGAGGAAGATATGTGTGAAATACTGTGAGATACAATGTGAAAATACTCTTATCTCCACTTTATAGGATGAGGAAACTGAAGCTCAGAAAAAGAAAAAGTGAGTAGTCCAAGGTCACACAATTAGTAAAAAATAAAAGCAGGAGTCCAACCCACATCATCTGACTCCAAGACTCAGTGCTCTTTCTACTAAATCTTTCTGTTTCAGCCACAAGTCTCAATGTGATAACAGAAAACAATCAAAGACCACCAAAATTCCCCTTTATATCCCATATCAAGATGGTACTAAGGAGATGAGGACCTGGGTCACTAATAGGGAAACAAAAAGGGACTGAGAATAGCTATGAAGGTTGTTGAGAGAGGACCCGGGCAGAGCATCCTATTCACCTCTGTGGCTAGTCCTGGGATTAGCAGAGGAGAACTTGGTTGATCTTAGCAACAAAAGGATGCCTGAGAGGTACCAGTGGAGAAAAGACTTGAAAATGTCAGAGAAAAGCCACATTAAGACAGTGGGAGAAGCAGTGGGAGAAGCCTGAACTCAGTTGAGGCTAGCACTAAGGTGAATAAATTTGGTCCCAGTGGAAGACAGTGATGAAAATGGCTGATGACTATATAGTAACAATATTGTAAAGATGTTTCAATGGAACCCATGAAGATAGTTCATCAAGCAGCCAAGTATGCAAATGCTCTGGATATCATGAAGCCATTGGAAAAAAGCTAATTTTAGCATGATTGATGATATGAAGCCACTTTGGACTTGTTGACAAATTAGTACACTTGTGATTTTTTTTTTCCACTCTGCTCATAGAATTTCAGAATCATAGACTTTCGGCTTTGGAAGAGCCTCACAGATAATCTAATGAACTATACCTGGGGCAGCTAGGTGGCACAAGGGATAAAATGAGAGATTTAAAGTCAAGAAAATCTGAAAGTGAATCTTACCTCGGACACTTACTACCTGCATGACCTTTGTGGAAATAACTGAACTTTTCAGTGCCTTAGTTTCCTTATCTGTAAAATACGGATAATAATAGCACTTATCTCACATCATTGTTGTGAGGTCAAATGAGGTAACATAATGCTTTGCAAACCTTTAGGCACTAAATAAATACCATTATTATGATGATCATTACCAGTAATAAGTACCTCTTCTATATCATCTCTAACAGATGGATTAAACTTCCAACTGAATACCTTTAGTACAGAAGGGGAACCCACTTAGTCCTGAAATTTTCTTCTGATACATTCTGGCCAATAGACAAGGAATGGAAGAAGTAAGTGTATTGGGCTTATCAATAAGGATGATTGCCCAGGGATTTTGTCTGGAACTTGAATCAGGTGAAGTGTGACAGTCCCCAGACTGTTTTCTCTTGTCATTGTACCCCCAGAACCTGCCCCAGTGCCTGGGGCATTATAAGCACTTAAAATGCTTCTCGATTGAGTGGGTACTTCATTTCCTAGGCACCCTGGCACCAAAGTCATGAAAGCTCAAACAGGGTCTAGGTGTGCTCCCAAAATAAGCAGCCAGTCTAGGGGACAAGTCTGGCCAGACTGTTACCTCATTTTCTTTGCTCTCAGGTTAGGTAGAATGTGAGTGAATGAAATCTACAATCCATATGCATTTCACAGGAAGGCACTGAATCAGAACAAATTCAGGGCCAATCTATGACCAGTAAGCCTTTTGCTAGCACTCCTCTGCTCCATCTAAAACCTGGTAGAAAAGAGGAAAAAAAGTGAATTTCAGACAAACATTCCAAGGCAGAATGACATGGCTCTTCAATTCACCTTCTTCAGGAGACCCCCCGGTGGCTACATTTCTGAGGTATCAATGAGAGACTTCCAGAGACTAGGTGATGTGCAACTTGAAAGCTGAATTCAAAATCATTTCCAAGCTTGTGATTAGAAACCCTCAATATAAATAATAACATAAGTAACATGTCAGCAAAGGCAGAAATGGCTTCTGTGGCTTTTTAGAGAAAGCATTGAGATGAAATGATTATGACCACTGCCTCCCAGAAGAATCAAAAATTACACTGTTCTCCATTTTAGAAATAGATCAAATGCAAGGACAGGTGACCTAGGAGCTATGACAAATATACATGGCTCATTTCTATTCGCACAGGTATAAAAGAAAAGTCCTTTGGAGTCAGAAGACCTGGGCTGAAGTCCTAGAGTCACTATTAAAAAAAAATTTTTATTGATGTATTTTGTTCATATATTACAAACATTGGCTAATTACTCCCACTTACTGAGAAGTCTTTTGTAGTACAGTAAAGCAGTTATGTAAAGCTAACAAAAGAATGACTTCATCTGAAATTATAAACAACATTTAACAAGCTTTGCAACTCCTCCCTCCCCCAACTCTCTATTTTTAAAAATTAACAGAAACCTGTTTTCTCTGTCTCTTTCTTCCACCCCATTCATTGGGGAAAATAAAGAGAAAGACAGAGAGAGAGAGACAGAGAGAAAGAGACAGAGAGCAATAAATTTCCTTTAAAAATATGCATGATGAAGCTGAACAAATTCCCTCATAGGCTGTATACAAAAATAGGTATATTTCGTTTTGCACCCTAAATCTATCACTTCTTTAATAGTCGGCATCATTGGTCTTCTGGAATATTGAATGGTAATTGAGTTGATCAGAGTTCTTAAGGTTTCAAAGTATTATTTGTACACAATCGCTACTGTATAAATTGTTCTGAGCCTGCTCATTTCAGTCTTCATCAACTTATAAAAGTCTTCAAAATTATTCATTATTGTAATATTGATATGATAGTACAAATTATTCTTTGGTTTCTGCTTCAGTTTCTATTTTGGTTTTCTACAGTAGTTCATGTGTCTTTCTGTGTATATTAAAAATCTGTTTCCTCATTTCTCATAATATAACGGTACTCCATAACATTTATATACCATGACTCATTCAGCAATTCCTCAACTGATGACTCTCCCATAGTTTTCAGTTTGCAACCACAAAATATTTGCTGTAAATATTTTTTTTCAAGTAAAGAACGTTCTCTTTGCCTTTTGCTCTCCCCCCACCCCCACCACACACAGGCCTAGAAGTGATAGGTCAAAGGGCCTGTACTGTTTAGTAAAATATTTTGATACATAATTCTCAATTGCTATGCAGGATGATTGAACTATTAACTGTATGACTTTGGCCAGTCCTCACACCTGAGTCTTTGTTTTCTCAATCTGTAAAATGGGGATAATTATTCCAACCCTACATCCCTCACAGGCTTCTGAGGAAAACCTTTTTTTTTTTTAAACTTTTAAATGCCTTAGAAACATTGAAGTTATGTTCCTCCACAATCTGAACAGAAACTCCTTTTCCAGCCTCCTTTCACATTACTCTCTGTGGGAAACCTCATATTACATTCAACCTGGACCCTGGGCTTTTCACTGACCTGGATGTGTCACATTCAGCTTCTGTACTGATTTCCCTCCTCACCCTGGCCTTTCAGATCCTCTGTACTATTCCAGGCTTAGATGACCTGCCTCCTCCTTGGTTAACATATCCTTGAGCCCAAATTCCCCTGATGATCTTTCTATCCTCATGTACTTCTAAAATATGTTAATATTCCCTTTGATCCTGTTGTACCCTATGCTGTATTGTAGGTTATAAAAAACTGATCAATAAAGATTTTTCCCCCGCTAGGAAATTGGGATTAAGTGAATTACCCAGGGTCACACAGCTATTAAGTGTCTGAGGCCAGATTTGACCTTAAGTACTCCCGACTTCAGGGCCAGTGCTTTATCTACTGTGCCATCTAACTGCCTTTTATAATTTTTTAATATGGCACCGCCAAAATAACACAGTAGTTGAGATTGTCAACAGATAGAATCAAAGATCAACAAGACAGAAAACTACTTCCTTTATATTTAGATGATGGCTATTTTTTATTTTAGTATTTTATTTTCCCCCAATTACATGTAAAAAAAATTCAGCTTCTGTTTTTAAAATTGAGTTCCAAATTCTCTCCCTCCCTCCCCATCCACCTCATTGAGAAGGCAAGAAATTGTATATGTTGTCCATATGTAGTCACGCAAAACATATTTCCATATTAGTCATGTCGTAAAAGAAAACAGACATAAATTTTAAAAAAAGAAAAATAAAGTATAAAAAGTATACTTCGACCTATATTCATATACCGTCAGTTCGTTCTCTGGGAACGGACAGTTTTTTTTTTCATCACAAATCCTTCAGAGTCGTCTTGGATCACTGTTTTGCCGAGAATAGCTAAGTCATTTACAGTTGATCAGATGATGGTTATTTTCACCAATAGACCTGGCACATGAGGTCATAGGCACCTGGGAACATAGAAGATAAAGCACCAGACTTGGACTCAGGAAGACCTGAGTTTGAATCTTGTCTTGTGAACCTTGTCTCAGAAACTTTATTGCTATGTGTCAATGCAAGCTATTTAGACCCTCCCCCTAAGCCTCAGTTTTCTTGTCTTAAGAAGAGTACAATAACAACACTTCACAAGATTGTTGTGAGACTCAAATGAGATTAATATATGCCTGACTTTAGCAGTTATTCTTTTAGAGTTATTACACAAGTGTGCTCAAGCCAGTTCACACTGGCCCACAATAGCTTATTGTTAATTTTTTGAAAGTATTTATACCACAATTATTATTATTATTATTATTATTATTAGTCCTATCAAAAGAAGGAAAAAGCAATATCTGACCTTCACTCTAAACTCAACCCTAAGCAAACATGTTTTTCTCCTTTTAGCAACATTGAAAACATATGTTGCAGCTTGAATTTTCTCAAGACCTGAAAATAAGAACCACAATAGCAGGTACTCCTTCAATCTTTCTATCCCAATCAAAATTAAAATTAATATTCATCCGGTACCAGGGATGTATGATCTCCAATCTAAAATGGCTTTAATATTGTTCATATTAATAGATTGAAATATAAAAGGGTAATAAGAGAAATCCACAGACCTATATAATTTTTAAGTTTTATGTATGTGAACCTGGAAATATTGGCCATGCTATTCATGCCCATTAATAATACATGCAGTCAGGAAGAATCCAGGATTTAGACTGGGTAGTTGGAGATGAATCACCCAATATTTCCCATGTCTCTCTAAAGAGGGCAAGGAGAAAGAGACCCAGAAAATATAGCCTAGATTGCAAAGAAAGGAAGAAGATATGCCATCATTTTATTTACCCTCCTAGCAGAGGACATTTCACATAATCCTGGCTCTACCTCTGACTTGACCAATATGACTTCCTTTAATTTTTAACACACATATCTTTGTTGTTGTTCAGCTGTTTTCATTGTGTCTGACTTTATGCCCTCATTTGGGGTTTTCTTGGCAAAGATATTGGAGTGGTTTGCCATTTCCTTCTCCATCATATCTCTTAGGTGTCTACTATGTGCTAGGCACTAAGGTTACAAAGGTATAATTCAATCACATCTTAAAATCAAGGGGTGGAGAGATGTAACTATGTTGTGTTGGAGATTGAGATAAGCGCAATGTCCCAATCAAGTGCTAGGAGAAATTGGAAATGGGAGAAAGTACATTCAACTTGGGAGTTGGAGAAGGGCTTATGGAAAAGTTGGAATATGAATAAAGGTTTGAAAGAAGGGAGGGATTTAAAAATGTGGAGCCAGAGGAAAGGAGTGTGAGAAGTCCATGCCCAGCATGGTGAATGGAGTGCATAAATGGACTCCGGTAAGAACTGGGTTGGTGAAAATGGAATGAATGTAATATAGTTTGATGAGAATGTAGACTATATAATGGGAAGCAGTATGAGATAAAACTGAAAGAAAGCACAGAACTAGAATGTGCAGGATTTTATTTGTTTGGATCAGAAGTTTTTACATTCTTCATTAAACCATGGAGAGATGCTAAGTTTTGGTAGGGTGGTGATTTTGTTGTTGTCATTATTTTGCTTTGTTTGTTTGTTTTAGTATATAAGCAATTTGATCAGAGCCATGTTTTTAAAAAGATTATTCAGGTAAATGGATTGCATTTGTATCCTCAGAAATGAGCACAGTGCCTGATAAATGCATGTTTCCTTCCTTCCTGCCCCGAGCTTCAGTTTCCCTGTTTGTAAAATGTAGAGATTGGATCTCTGTGGTTCCTTCCAACTGCAAAATCCATGTTTGATATTCTAACGTTTTTATAATCTAAAATACTCCCCAACTTCAACATTCTACATTCAAAATTCATTTCTACTTTCAAAGTTTTATGTCCTATGGTCCGTTCTAGCTCTAACATCCCTTGATCCCTTGAATTATCTCATAAATGTAACAGACCCTAGGTTTTTTTTTCTTTTAATTTCATCCTATTCCCAATACGTAACAGGAAAAAAAAATTTTAAAAAATGAGCCGGGAAGATGTACTTCACTGCCTATCACTCATTGGGTGCCCTAATATTCCCTGTATCATACCATGTCCCATTATGGCCTTTATTTTATGATAGTAATGCTTGTCTGCCCCGGCAAATTTTGATAAATGTAATGCCAGGTTAAACAGCATGCAACCACACTAAGCAATATTAATCAAAGAAGTAAGCTGAACACTCAGACACTTTTCCAGTAGGAAAAAAAATCATCATAAATGCCCGACTTCTTCAAATGACCACATTTCTTTGTTCGCTTTTTGTTGAGCCCACCATTCACACTGTATGCAGGCAAACAGCTCAACATTTGTCAACGGATATTTTTAAAAGGTGTCCCTGGAGGGCCTGCTCTTGATTTGTATGCTTTTCATCTCCTAAGAACACTAAATAAATAAAAGCAAGTTGCTTTTAATGAAACCCTTAGCCAAGGCCTAGCTCTTAATTGCATAAAAGTCTCATTCACGCCATCTCATCTTTTGCTATTTATTAGAATGACAAACTTCTCTTTGAGATGTCAAGCGGTGTTAGAGAGAAATATGGGAAGTCTCCAGGAAGCAGGGAAGAGGTAGAGGCAGCGTTGTTCATTAGATTCTACAGCTGACTTTGGTTCTACTTTTGCTTTCTATTGGAGATCAGCATGATAACGCTGGCGAATTAGAAGTAGGAAACACCAAAATAGTCCAGTGGGGTTCCTATGTGGACACATGCAGGAAACTGCCTCTGGGCCGGGCTTGTTTGAAAGAAATAGTATCAGGGACAAGGAAGCAGTAAGAAGCAAAGGAAGTGTTGGACTCAAGCTCACAAAATTTGCCTTCCATTCCTAGCTTAGGAACTCGTTAGATGTGCAACTTTGAGCAAAGCTCCTGATTCTTAGTTTCTTCATCTGTCAAATGGGGATAACACCTACAGCTTACCTCACAGGGATGTTGTAAAGAAAGCATTTTGTAAAATGTGAAAAAAGAATATTTTATTCTCTGTACTTGTATCCCCAGTACCTAGAACAAGGCTTGGCACATAGACATCGCTTAATAGGTACTGGTTGACTGATTGTTGATCGTAAAATTTTGAGTTCCAATTATGGTCATCTAAGAGAAAAAAAAAGGAGTAGAGAAAGGATAGTAGTGGGTCTGGGGTCAGAAAACTTTGAAAAGTTGTCTTCAATTGCTGGTTTTGCCAACAAACAGTGAAGTGACATTAGGAATGTCATGTCTCATTCCTAGGCCTCCATTTCCTCAAATTTAAAATTAGGGGGATTTAACTTGAAGATTGCTGAGGTCTCTTCTAGCTCTGGCATTCTTTGTGCTAGGGTTGCTTCTAACCATAACCTTTTATGATTTGAGACTCTTACCAATTCTGCCATTACATGTTCTTGGGCTCTCAAATGTAGTGGTATCACTATCACTGGAGTTTCTAAGCCAACTACTCTATATAGGAAATACAAGTTGTTATTGCTCATTCATTTTGGTTGTGTCTGTCTCTTTGTGACCCCCATTTGGGGTTTGCTTGGCAAAGCTATTGAAGTGGTTTGTCATTTCCCTCTCTAGCACATTTTATAGATGAGGAAACTGAGGCAGACAGGGTGAAGTTACTTGCCCAGGTC
Organism: Vombatus ursinus; assembly: GCF_900497805.2. Taxonomy (NCBI): domain Eukaryota; kingdom Metazoa; phylum Chordata; class Mammalia; order Diprotodontia; family Vombatidae; genus Vombatus; species Vombatus ursinus. The sequence goes on from NW_020954642.1 coordinate 2,571,351, forward strand.
ACACAGCTAGTAATTGTCTGAGGCCAGATTTGAACGTAGGAAGATTTGTCTTCCCAACCTTAGGACCAGCACTCGATCCCCTCTACCACCCAGCTGCCCCAAGACCAAGCATTTAAAATGAGGAAGGCATCCAGATAAAATTGAACAAATTAAATAAAAGAACATGATAGAAAGATACCACATCTACTCAGAGAGCACAAATAGTAATACACTGACGAATACTATGAAGAATTAGAATGGCACTCCTGGAATGTGTGTTAAACGTAACAGATGCACCAACTAACATTTTAATTTCTTGTTGTAATGTCATCAAGGTAGCAGATGGCAAAATGCCAAAGGATGGGAGAGATGTGGGGAAAGAATAGCATCAGCAGCTTTGTAAAGAGCACAGTGACACTCTAGACATCATCAAGCATAAGGTCTGGTATTATCAAGTTCTAATATTATCCTGTTTGTGAATTGGAAAGAAAGAAGTATGAAAGAGAAAAGGCAGAGAGACACAGGAGACTGGCAGTTCTTTACTATTCATTTCTCACTGAAATTCTATGGAAATTCACCACTAAAAGATAACCACATTTGTACTTTGAGGCCATTGGGTCAAGACCCTGACTCTCATGGAGTATTTATGTGAGAATATAGATGGACAAGAGTCAGAGGACTGGGAGAGCAGGACACAGATGGATAGTGGTATTCATGGCTTTAGGTTGTGTCCAGGTAGATGAGGTCACAGACTCACAGAAACACTCAAACTCTTTACTATAACAATGGAATGAAAAACTAAGTGAAGTTATTTAGAATAGGGTAGATTATATTCAGAATATATGAGAATTACTTGACGAAGATTCCTAGGTTCCTTTAAGAATGAGTGTGATTTCGGTTGAAAAAAATGTGAAAATCTTTTGGATTATTGAAAGTTTTTGGTTCTGCCTTTCCAGAATATATTGGGGTTCCCTTTAGAAGAATAATAAATTCATTTTAGATCACATGCAAGTTCTTTAAAGAGAATGTAAGAGTTCTGCTCAGAATATATAATACTTCTGTTTAGAATATGTGAGGTTCTAGTCACAACACATGAGTCATTCAAAATAGGAGTCAAAAGGGGCTATAAATAACATTTAAGAATTCTTATCAGACTAAGAGAAAGATCATCACAGTTTAGTTCTATTCAGAAGGTACAAAGCTTCTATTCAGATGAGGGTCCTCAGAATTTTCAAGAGTTCTTCTTGGAAGGAGTAAGGGCTTTATATAGAGTATGTTCTATTGAGCATAAGTATTCTATTTAGAATAGGTGAGGATTCTAATTGCATACATACACAAAGATTCTATTCAATTTGTTTTTTTGGGGGGCTAGGCAATGGGATTAAATGACTTGTCCAGGGTCACACAGCTAGTAAGTGTTATATGTCTGAGGCTGGATTTGAACTCAGGTCCTCCTGAATCCAGGGTCGGTGCTCTATCCACTGTGCCCCCTAGCTGCCCCTTTTCAAATTAGTTTTGCTTGTTTTTCAACAAATGTTGTGAATGCCCAGGGCTACTGAAAATTATAATTTACTCTATAACTTATGTTCTTAGAGGGTTGCCTGATACAAGAAGTGAAATGACTTGTCCAGAATCCTAGAGTCAGTATGTGTCAGAGGCAGAACACACCCCTAGGTCTTCCTGGGCCAAGGCCAGCTCACTGGCTTCTCTCAAGGCACTCTCAACTTCATCAAAGTATGCCAATTGAAAATGTCCATAATTGTAGTCAGATATGTGCAAATTCTTTTCAGTCAATGAAAACCTTCTACATCAGGCATCATGCTGGGTACTGGGAATATAGGTAGAAAGGATAAAGTAATTTCTACTTTCAAAGACTTTTCCAGAATATGTGAGGGTTCTACCAAGATCATAGGTTCATTCTCTCATTTGACCTTCAAGTGAAACAATGAAATGAAGGCACTTTGCAAATCTTAAAGTTGTTAAATGGTTGTTACCATTGTTGTTGTTACTGTTGTTGTTGTTGTTATTATCTTTAGTGTTATTGATATTGTTACTATTATTACTATTATTAGCTTTGTTATTGTTGTTATTATTATTATTATTGTTATTATTTAGCGATGCTGTAGTGGATAGCAAATATACTTCTGAATCAGAATGATCTGAGTTCAAGAATATCCTCTGACACATACTTGGCTATGTTACACTGGGCAAATCATTCACGCTCTCAATGCTACAAGAAAATTGTTTAAGAATATAAATTGCCCAATAGTTGCTGACTTGTATTGGTGCGGGTAGTTTCCTTACTGGGCGTTCAGTATACTAATGAAATCCAAAGATGAGATTGATTATAATTATTGTTCATTCATAAGTGGTCTTTTCTCTATCATTTTATTACAATGAATTTGGGCGCCATTTGTCGATGTACTTCATAAGTCAATGTCCTCCCATCACAGTCCCACTCCAAACCCAAATAAATCAACATATTCCTCCTGCTCAAACACTGTGAGTAAAGAGAATAAGGGCAGTAGAGCTCAGAATTGATCTCAGTACCTTTTGAGAATTATTAATACCTCCTAGGCCACTCTGGTGTGTGCCTTTTCTCTGATTACAATATTGCTATTGAGTATTTAGCCCAGGTATTTTTTTAATGGCTACAATAAAATGTGACTCGTTAGTTATTTCTGTACAGTCATGATAAACCTTGATCAGGATCCATCTTGACCAGGAGCAGAGGCATAAACCAGCCATGACCTGAGGCAGAGTTGGTACATAGCAGAGAAAGGGGAAATGGATGGCTTCAGCCTCGCATAAAATGGAAGCTGCTTGATGTATCACCTTTAGAAATAAATGATCAGGTTTGCCTTCGCTGTACCAGAAACATTGAATTATAATTATTTTTTTTCATTTTGCTTAGATAAAAATGTGTTCAATCACCATTCTTGCATATAGATAGATAGAGATATAAAGATATAGATGTATATATGTTTATATATATATATATAAAACCACATATATAATATGGAAGATATATATTCTATATTATAGGTGATATATATCACACTTATTAAATATAATATGTCATACATATTATTATACATCATATGTATGTGTATATATGTGTATATATTCCTTATATTATATCCCCTTCTTTAGATAAAAGGTTGTCAAAAATGGAGGAAGTTTGTCAGTGGAAATAGCGCTGCATTTAGGGTCAAAGACTGACTTTCAATCTCAACTCTCCATCCTATTATTTATATAACCTTGGGAAAGTCACTTCTCTCTCAATTTTATTTTCCTGATTGCCAAAATGAGGAGATTTGGACCAGCTGGTCTTGAAAGTGGCACAGTGAGTAGAATGCTAGACTTGGGGTCAAGAAGACCTGAGTTCAAACTCTGTTTCACTTAGTATCTGTTTAACCTTGGGGAAGTTAAGCAGTCTTCCTTGGCTTCATCCTCTCCTCTCATATATATAATGGCAATAATTATGGTACTTACCTCACAGAGTGGTTGTAAAAATCAAATGAGCCAACATATGTAAAGCTCTTTGAAAACCCTAAAATATTATATAAATTATAGCTATTATTATTTGTTAAGGCCTTGACAAACTAAATCCTTGGAACTAAATCCTTTTAGCACCTGCTACTTCTTTCCTTTTATTTTCCTCTCAAATATATTTCTGCAACCTTTTCAACAGATGGAATAACCTCCACATTTCTATTCTCTCTGCTTGTATACTATTTTTACTCCCCACAGGAGTCTCTTCCTAATCCTCCTCCCTTTAAGACAACCAGTGAAAATCCTACTCTATTCAAGAGAATGCAGATAACTATAGAAGTCAAAAAGGGTCAAGCAGCACATGTCCCCTTGGCCATTTGTATCCTGGGATTATTAGACTTTACGAGAAAGTCAGATGATTACTGCCATACTTTATATTTTTCCCCAAGCAATTGATGTATCTCACTGAGCAACACCAGTTTTGAAATCAGAGGCATTATGGTATGGTGGAAAAAAGTCTGGGGCCTAGAGTCAGAAGTTCTGAGTTTGAATCCTAGCTCCAATATTGACCAGTAGTTTTTGTTCAGTCATCTCAGTTGTGTCTAACTCTTTGTGACCCCATTGGGGGTTTTCTTGGCACTGATGCTGGAGTGGTTTGCCATTTCTTTCCCCAGTTAATTTTAAAGGATGAGGAAACTGAGGCAAACAATGTTAAGTGACTTGCCCATGCTCACACAGCTAATAAGTATCTGAAGACAGATTTGAATTTGGAAAAAAATGAGTCTTCCTGACTCCTAGCCCAGTGCTCTATGGTGCCACTTAGCTGGCTGACTAGCTGTTTAACTCTGGCTATCTAATGCCCTGTTTCTGAGCCTCCATTTCCTCATCTGAAAATAAGGACAATCATCTCTTCCCTTGGTTGCCTACTTCCTTTGTGACTTTGGACAAATCACCTAACCTTCCTGGGGCTCAGTTTTCTAAGGTGTAACATGAAAAGTCTGGACCAGAGGCCTCTGAGGTTCCTTCCAGCTCTGAATCGATGCTCTTCTTATTTCCCATCCCAGAGTTTCAAAGGGAGGAGGAAGACCACAAGGGGAATACTTTGTAAACCATAGCATCCAGGGGTGAAGCCAAGATGGGGGAGTGAAAGCAGTGACTTGCTTGAGCCCTCCCCCAAACCCCTCCAAATACCTGTAAACAATGGCTCTAAACAATTTCTAAAGCAGCAGAACCCACAAACAGACAGAGTGAAACAAATTTCCAGCCCAACACAACCTGGATGGTTGATCGGAAAGGTATATTGCGCCAGACAGGGAGAGGAGTGCAGTTCAGCATGGGCGCTCAGGCCTCAGCGAACCTGGAGCAGGCCTCAGAGGGATGACCTGCAGACAGCTGTGGCAGTTTCCAGACTTCTCAACCCACGAACGCCAAAGACAACTTAAAAGGTCAGTGGGAAAAGTCTGTGACTGCAGTGAGAGAGGAGCTAGGTCTCAGTCACAAGTTCTGAGTGTGGCCTCTGGGGCAGCAGCTCCTGACCTTCCAGCCCACAGACTGAGGGGGAATCGAGTGGTTGATCAGAGGGGGATTGCAGAGATCTCTTTGCCAGTGCTGAGGCAGGAATTTCTTGCTTTGCCGTGGTTGGATCTGGGTCACAGTTCTGAGGGGCGGTCCTGGGGTGAGGAGAAGCACTGGCATGGTGGAGCTTCTTGTGGCAGTGGAGAGGAAATGCCATGGAAGAACTGAAAATTTACAGATCCCTAGAAGTACCTCTGAAAATAGGTGTACTAATCCCCGAAGCTTGGGACGGTACATTCTCCACATTGGGAGCAGACTCTTACCTTAACAAAGAGCTCAAAAGGGATTTTGAGAAACTAGTAAGAGAAGTAGAGGGAAAATTGGGAAAAGAAATGAGAGTGATGCAAGAAAATCATGAAAAACAAGTCAATAGCTTGCTAAAGGAGACCCAAAAAAATACTGAAGAAAATAACACTTTAAAACATAGCCTAACCCAAATGGCAAAAGAGGTCCAAAAAACCAATGAGGAGAAGAATGCCCTAAAAAGCAAAATTGGCCAAATGGAAAAGGAAGTCCAAAAGTTTACTGAAGAAAATACTTCCTTAAAAATTAGAATGTAACAATTGGAAGCTAGTGACTTCATGAGAAATCAAGACACTGTAAAACAAATGAAAAAGAGTGAAAAATTAGAAAACAATGTGAAATATCTCATTGGAAAAACAACTGACCTGGAAAATAGATCCAGGAGAGAGAATTTAAAAATTATTGGACTATCTGAGAACCTTGATCAAAAAAAGAGCCTAGTCATCATCTTTCAAGAAATTATCAAGGAAAACTGCCCTGATATTTTAGAACCAGAGGGCAAAATAGAAATGGCAAGAATCCACCGATCTCCTGAACAAGATCCCCAAAGGAAAACTCCTAGGAATATTGTAGCCAAACTCCAGAGTTCCCAGGTCAAGGAAAAAATATTACAAGCAGCCAGAAAGAAACAATTCAAGTATTGTGGAAACGCAATCAGGATAACACAAGATTTAGCAGCTTCTACATTAAGGGACCGCAGGGCATGGAATATAATATTCCAGAGGGCAAAGGAGATAGGATTACTACCAAGAATCACCTACCCAGCAAAACTGAGTGTAATCCTTCAGGGGAAAAACTGGTCATTCAGTGAAATAGAGGACTTTCGAGCATTCTTGATGAAAAGACCAGAGTTGAATAGAAAATTTGATTTTCAAATACAAGACTTGAGTGGAACATGAAGAGGTAAACAGGAAAGAGAAATCATAAGGACTTATTAAGTTTGAACTGTTTACATTCCTGCATGGAAAGATGATATTTGTAACTCATGAGACCTTTGTCAGCATTAGGGTAGTTGGAGGGAAAAAATTATATGTATGTATGTATGTATAGATAGATAGATAGATAGATAGATAGATAGATAGATAGATAGATAGATAGATAAATAGATAGATAGATAGATGATAGATAGATAAAGGACATAGGGTGAGTTGAAGATGAAGGGGCCATATCTGAGAATAAAATTAAGGGGTGATTATACTAGGAGAAGGAGAAAGGGAGAGGTAGAACGTGGTAAATTATGTCACAAAAAAAAAACAGAAAAGAAAAGGCTCTTACAGTGGAGGGAAAATGGGGGAAGGTGACAGGGAATGAGTCAATCTTATTCTCATATGATTTGACTTAAGGAGGGAATAACATACACACTGAATTGGGTATGGAAATCTGTCTCACCCTACAGAAAAATAGGGGGGAAGGGGACAAGAGAGTGGGGGGATGATAGAGAGAAGGGCAGATTGGGAAAGGGGGTAATCAGAAGCAAATACTTCTGAGGAGGGACAGAGTGAAAAGAAAGAATAGAATAAATGGGGGGACACGATAGGATTAAGGGAAATTGAGTTAATTTTTCACAGCATGTATACTATGGAAGTGTTTTGCATAACTGCTCATGTATAACCTATATTGAGTTGCTTGCCTTTTCAATGAGGGTGGGTGGGAAGGGAGGAAGGGAGAAAATTTGGAACCCAAGGTTTTAAAAACACATGTTTAAAAAAAATGTTTTCACATGCAACTGGGAAATAAGAAATACAGGAAATGGGGTATAGGAATCTATCCTGTACTACAGGAAAATAGAAGGGGAAGGGGACAAGAGAAGGGGGGGAGAAATAGCAGGGAAAGCAGACTAGGGGAAGGGGTATTCAGAATGCATGCCATCTTGGGGTGGGGGGAGTGGCAAGGTGGGGTGAAAATTTGGAACTCAAAATCTTGTGTAAGTAAATGTTGAAAACTAAAAATAAATAAATTTATTAATAAAAAAAGAAGAAAAACAAAATAACAGAAACAAAAACAAAGAAACAAACAAAAAAAAAACCTGAGCATCCTAGAGCAGAGGTGTCCAAAAGGCGGCCAGGGAGGCATGCAACCCATGAAATTTCAAGTTCCCTTCTCCCAGCCTGATTAAAAAGTAAATACGAACTATTTTAACAAAATAAATTCAAAAACACAAGAAAACATAGATAAGATTACATTTTAAGATTAAGTCAATTAACATCCTGTGGTTCTCCTTTAGTACAGATTAGTGATCTCCTTTCTTTTTGAGTTTGACACCATTGTTCTATATAAAGTCATATGTCATGAGGGTCTGTCATGCATACAAGTGCATATATAACCGCTATACCTATATATGTATTGATGTATGTACAGATAG
>NW_020954642.1:2584064-2627095 GCF_900497805.2 Vombatus ursinus
TTCTGCCAGAGAAGGGAGAACCCTGGGAGATTTCATATATCTAACTTGAGTCATTGGAAATAGAAAATTCTAGGCATGGTTTCAGTTCAGATCAGCATCTGGTATAGGTATTATTATTTTTTTTTGTACTTAAATATATTAACATTACACCTGCTAGAAGTTTGTTTGTTTTTTTAAGGCCCATTTGTAAACACAGAATGTTGATGAATTATGGTAATGGCAGTGCTATAATTGTCTTAGTGCTATAAATGGATCTGTGAGCTGTTGCAACCTAGTCAATGACGATTGAATTGCACAAATTGAACTAATAATGAAAACCTCTATGTTTCCACTAGCACAGTAGGTAGGCTCTGACGACTGATGGCTGACATTTTAACTTTCTATCCGTAGCCAAGATCTCATCACTGGCATCTAGCACTGGAGTACTGCAGTTCAACTCAGGAAGCACTACATGAGTGAGAAACATTGAGATCTCACTTTTTGCTGACCTCTATATCAATGATGCTATGGAGCCTTTTTCCTAAAATGAAGGTCATGATTTTGAAAGTTTGCACAGTTCCCCTATTATGGATTCATGGGATGTCTTTCTTCTTATGAGCACATGTAGATATTTAAATGGATTTGTGACCTCATTGGTATATGAGCTCATCCCCTTAGCCATAGAGATCATGGTGTTCTATGAGCCACTATTATCTAGTTAACAGATGTGGGGAAATTGTGACCTCAAGGCCACATGTGACCCTTTAGGTCCTCAAGTGCAGCCCTTTGACTGAATCCAAACTTCACAGAATATATCACCTTAATAAAAGGATTTGTTCTGTAAAACTTGTACTCAGTTCAAAGACCATACCAAAGGACCTAGAAGGTCACATCTGGCCTCAAAGCTGCCGTTTCCCCACCCCTGACTAGTATATTTGTGAAGACATCGGTGTTAAAAAGTTGGGGTTGAACTGGCACAGAGCTTCTTACAATCATTGAATCTGAGCAGATTGAATCAAATAAATTATTCTTATTACTGTTTCATCTTAAAACAAAGGGACTTTTATTTGTCCTATAAGATATAGAGGTTATCTAGGTAGCACAGTGGATAGAAAGCACTGGGTTGGCAATCAGAAAGACTCATCTTTGTAAGTTCAAGTGCAGTGTCAGAACCTTAATGTCTGTGTGACCCTGAGCAAGTCATTTAACCCTATTTGCCTCCATTTTCTCATCTGTAAAATGAGCTGGAGAAGGAAATGACAAAACACTCCACTATCTTTGCCAAGCAAATTCCAAAATGGGGTCATGGAGCGTCAGACAGACATGACTGAAACAACAACGGGAACAGCATAGAGAAAAGATAAGAGCACAGAGTGAAGAGGAAACTCTGAAGACATCTAGCACAGCATCCCTCTAAATGCAGAAATCAATTCTACAGCCTTCCTAACCCGTGGACACTCAGCTTTCACTTGAACATTTCCATTGATGGGACTTTAGTACATATAGACTGCTCCATTCTGGGACAGCACAAATTTTTAAAACTTCTTCCTTATTCTGTTGTTTCAAGTTCCATTCCTTGGAATGGAACCTCTCTTTGACTTGGTAACACTGGAGGATTTAAGTCATATCCTTCTTATGGGCTCAAGTAGCTATTACATTTGTTTTGGTTCAGTTGTTTTTCAATTGTGTCTGTCTCTTCATGATCCATTTCGGGGTTTCTTGGCAAAGATACTGGAGTGGTTTGCCATTTCCTTCTCCAGTTCGTTTTATAAATGAGGAAACTGAGGCAGATAGTGTGAAGTGACTTGCCCAGGGTCACACAGCTAACACATGTCTGAGGCCAGATTTAACCTAGGAAGATAAGTCTTCCTGACTTCAGGCCCAGCACTCTATCCTCTGTACCATGTAGCTGTCCCAGCTCATTCTTCAACTATAAAAAAAAATAGGATTAATAATAGCACCTACCTCCAAAGGTTGCCGTGAGGATACGATTAGTGCTTTATAAAGCCCTTTGTAAACCTTAAAGCACTATGGAAATATAAGCTATTATTTCTACTATTAATTCTGGGTTTGGGGGCCTAGGACCTGCCTTGGAATCCTGGCTCTGTCATTCACTACCTATGTGATCTTGGGCAAGTTATTTAACCTCTGCAGGATTATGTGTCCTCATCTGTCTAATGGGGAGATTGGACCAAGTGGCCTCTCAAGTACTACCTGTCTCTAAATCAATGATCAAATGAAGTTATTTCCTTATAAACCTGGTGACATAAAGAGTGTAACAATTACATTCCTGTTATATAGGTGAGAAAACCGGTTCTCAGAAACGTGGTAAAACTTGCCCAATATTTTAGAGTCAGTGAATACTCTAATCTAGGACTGAACAAATTCAATGCTCTTTCCAACACAACCTGCATTCTTCTTTGAACTCACGGTTCAAAGGAAAGGCCAGGAGTTAGACCAAAGAACCTTGAAGAGGCCCAAGAAAATTCAGACACTATACGAGGATGCAGCTAGAAATTTAACAATGTAAAAAGTTATAATGGATCTGGTCTTTAAAAGAATCACTATTGATAGTGGAAATTGGGTTATGCAATCATTAATTTATTAATTTACACAGTTCAAAACTAAACATTTCTTCTACAATATGGCACCTTTCTTTCTGGGTCAGGTGGCGCAAACAGAAATTCCTGTCATTGTGTAGACTGGAGTGGCCAATATATGGATTCTATCTATAAACACCACATGTCCCAAATTCCACTGGGCTCACAGAGAGAGTATTCATATTTCAAACATTCAAGTCTAGACTGGTAGGTGATATATTTAAGCGCCATCTTTTCTCTTGCTTGGAAATTGAGATTATCATCCAATAAGTTAATGTTGAATCATATTTGTTTTCTTCCTGGATAAAGTTATTCTTGGGGCAGCTAGGTGTGCAGTGGATAGAGCACAGGCCCTGGAGTCAGGAGGACCTGAGTTCAAATCCAGCCTCAGACACATAACACTTACTAGTTGTGTGATTCTGTGCAAGTCACTTAACCCCAATTGCCTCACGTAAAAAAAAATAAAAAACATAATAAGGTTATTCTTTCAGAGAGTGTTTAACTATTCAGGACAATGTAAGTACCCTGATGAATATCAATTGGCTCTCCTACTAGGAACTTTCTTTTCTAACGGAATTCTGGGGTAGCAAAGGGAGCTAAAAACAAAACAAAACCCTATTTTCTTGATTGCAAATACAAACAGAGTACCAAGAACAGATTTCTAGACTGTGATTTAGCCAGATTAGAGTAGCACCCTGGAGTAATGTGATCTTGAGGAAAAGACAGTGGACGGAGAATCAGATATGGTTACAAATCCAAGGTCCTTGACTCCTTGGACAAGACACTTCTCTGAGACTTAATTTCTTAACCTCTGAAATCGGTAAGACTTTTAACTATCTTCTTTGCAGGATAATTATGAGAAAAATAATTCATAAAAGGAAGCTAGGTAGGGCAATAGATAGAGCATTGGGCAAAGAATCAAGAAGGTCAGTTCAAATCCTGCTGCAAATAATAGATGTCTGCCCCTAGGCAAATAATTTAATGTCTTTGGGACTCAGTACTATCATCTGTAAAATTGGGGTAGTGTAGACCTTCTGACATCTGAGGCTCCTTCAGTTCTAAATCTATAATTCTACGACCCTATGAATCTTAAAGCTATTTACAAATGAAGTTGTTATAATTGTGTTCTGCATTCTCATCTAATATCTTGCATGCCATACCTACTTGTCTATAGAAAATTAAGAACCTCTTTTGTAACACTGAGGAATACTGAACTTCGTAGGCAATTATGAGTACTTTATCCATGGTCATATGCCCAATAATCATGGAAATTAACACTCAAGTTGGTGTATGGAAAAACCTGGATTTCAAGTTGGGCCCCAAAACAGTTTTTGTTTCAAAGATATGGGGAATTTTTTGTGAACTGCTAGTGCAAGTCACATGAGGAGTATGATACGGCAAACAAAAAAGATAACATGATCTTAGCCTTCAATAACAGAAACATAGCTGATGTTCATAATGAGAGAGATTACACTTCTATTATCCCCCAACTGACTCATACATCTTTAGGACTGCTTGTAGTTCTGGGTACTAAATTTTACAAGTCACACTGACACCTTAGAGTCTGTTAACAGAAGAATATCCAAGTTAATGAAACAACAAGAAATCATGGTTGAAAGAACATTAATAATCAGAACAATAATAACAGATAGCATTTATTTAATGCTTTAAGATTTTCAAAGTGCTTTATAAATATTATCTCATTTTATCCTAATAACAACCCAATTTTACAGATGAGAAAACTGAGGCAGACAGAGAGTCATGCCCAGAGAGAACAGATGTGAACATAGGTCTTCATGACTCCAGTACCAGCACTCTATCCACTGAACCACCTAGCTGCCACAAATATAACTTTTTAAGTTAGTTTTTGAGAAAAAAAGTTGTGGAGAATAAAGAGGAATTATAGGAGTAGAGAAATAAGTATCTTAATTATAGACCCAGAAAGGGTAGGAAACTCACCATGTAAACTATAGGCCAATAAATTGACTTCAATTCTTATTAAAGTTCTAGGACACATTAATAAAAGAATAATTTATGAACCTACAGAAACATAAACCCTGATCATACTTAGTCACTATGGCTTCATCAAGAACAGGTTATGCCAGACTAACTTCTTTTCACATCTTTGACACGGTTATTAGCCTGGTAGATCAGAAGGATATTGTAGACCTAGTTCAACTAGTTTTTGGTTTTGTTTGTTTTTTTGTTTGTTTGTTTGTTTGTTTGTTTGTTTGTTTTGGTAAATCATTTCACGTTACCCTTTTGGAAAAGATGGAGATAAATTAGGTGGTTGTCTGGATCCAAAGAATAACCGTTAATGGTTCTGTGCTTGGCTCTGTGCTTTTTAGTATTTTATCAAAAGCTTCGATAAAGGTACAGAAAGCCACGCTTTTCAACCTGTATATAATAAAAGCTGACATTTATGTAGCCCTAAGGTTTATAAAGCAAGTCATACATACATATACATGTATATGTATACACATATATGTTATATATATGCATATAGGTACATATATGTCTATGTAGGTTGTATTACATAGTGTTCATGTGTATACATATGTGGATATACATGTGCACATATCAACCATATATATTTATATTTGTATGCATACAATTTTTTGTCTCATTCTCACAATAACATTGAAGTAGGCACTATTATTAACATCACTTTACAAATGAGGAAACTGAGGATGAGAAGTTAGGTGACTTGTCATGATTTGAACTTAGGTGTCCCTGACTCCAAGTCCAGTGCTGCCTTTACTATGCCACCTAGCTGTTGCCTCAAAGATAGCAGAAACATTGAATCTCAGAGCCAGAAACCAATGGCAAATTGGAATGCTGACCCATGCCTAATACATATGGAAATGGAATATTGGTTAATATAGAGCCTTACAAAAGTAGATTCACCAATACAAAATGAAGGAGAAATTGTTTCCCAGAAGTTTCAGGAAATAAAAAATCTGGGGATTTTCATGGATTTGCAAGACTAATATGTGTTAGCAGCACAACATGCCAATCAACAAAGCTAGCATGACCTTTTTCTCCATTGAGAGGACGTGATAGTGAGAATGCTATTCTTAAGGTCTAATAGTTAAGTTGGTGACAGAGATGATACTCGAACCCAAAATCTCCTGACCTCTACCAGGTATTTCCTCTGTTAGAACATTGACATAAATTTTGACCAGGAAAGAAAACTCATAGATATGTTAAGGTAATCAAAAAACAACAGGATATCAACTAAAGGATTAGAGTGTACAGAGCCTGCTTCCAGAATTCCTTTTCAAGAAAACTCTGCTGTATAGGAAAGGTTAGTGGTAGCTATATCCATAAATAAATAATAAATGCATGTTTTACATTTTTTCTCTCATGGGCTTTCACCAGGTGAACATAATACTTGTATGTCTCAACAGGCCTTTTGTACCAGCCTGGATTATTTGCAGCTGTGACTGTTTGGGTTAAAACATACAACACATTTAGACCATTACCCAATGAGTAGCATTCATTTCCAGGCAGCATGTTTTCCAGCTTTGAAAAAAAAATAGTGGCATAAAAAGAAAGGGGCGGTGGGACATGCTCAAATTATCAATTGAATGAATTTTCTGAGTCTGACTTCTCTTTGTATTACAATATCTTAATAAGCCCTGCAAGTAAGAGTTATTAAAAAATGCAAACATGATTCTGTTTCTTCCCAAAACACTCTATTTACTTTGTTATTTGCAAAGTATTAAAAGTTAATTTTTTAAATTTTCAATTAAGCTTTTCTTGTACAAGATTTTTTGGTGGTTTCCCCCCTCTCTCAGTCCATCTATATTTGAAGCAAAAAATGATATTTTTATTCCTGATTGAACCTTCTCAGTTGTTAGCGACTCCTTTTGGTCCTAAATAATTAGAGTTCAAGATGGGCTAATGGTGTGGAGGAAATCTTTAAATGAGGACTCCACAATGTATCACACTCGGCTGGAGTTTTGTCAGGCAGGAATTATGAATAATTGAAAGTCAGAGGAAACAGAGAAGTGTAAAGTTTTGGGGTATTTTTGTTGTTTTTTTTGTTGCATGGTTATAGTAACAGATATAAAATGTCTTTGATTTAAGGCAAAGGGTTTCTATGAGATAATACAGTATAAAGCTTCAAAGATAGTCTCTGCCATTCGACATACTGTCTAAACTGAATAAGCCATGAGACTCAGCATGGTGAATTTATTGGTTCCGATGTTAAAGGCATCAAACTTTGGGTGTATGAAGACTTAGGCTTTAGGGAACAAACATACCACTGGCCTCATTGAGACTTGTTTCCTTCCTCTCCTATGAATAATAAACATGAAGGATGGAAAGAGACAGAGGGTCCTGGCTAATCATTTCCCCTTGAGAGGTTGTGAACTCCCTCAGTCTGCCTTTTTCTCTATCACTTTTTCAGTCCAAGTCTGATAAAGTGTCAACCCTTAGCTCACCATGTAGAAAGCCATCAGCAATGACAGCACTGGTCTGAAACATAGAATAAGCCATCCTGGGTCAAATCTAGCTTGGGATTAAAATCAACACATCTCTTGTGGATCATTTTTCACTCTGTTTTGGTGCTTGTCAATGCTAATCCAGTAATGATCTCTTCCTTACCCGTCACTTAGAGGAATTCTTGGGCATTAAATGAAGGACAAAGATGTTAATGGGGCTGAGTGACTGACTGTCAACTATTCCTCTTAGTGTTCAGGAAGTGAAGACTGGAAATGGTTGAAATCAAGAGAAGAAAGCAATATTCCTCTTTGTGTGATTTCCCTAAAGCAATGGTATAGCCTTTTCATTTTTTAAAATTGTGTTTTATTTTTAAATTAATAAACATGTATTTTTCTACCTTCTCCGCTAAGAAAGAAAAGGAAAAAAAGAAGAAAAACCTGGTAGCAAATATATATATATAATCAAACAAAACCAAACATTCATGTCTTAGTCTACATCTTGAATCCATTACCTCGGTCAAGAGATGGGTAACATTCTTGATCTATTTGTACTCTCAAATCATGGTTGGTCATTACATTGAACAAGGAATTTAAGTTTTTTGAAGTCATTCTTTGTATAAGGTTGGTGTCACAGTAGAAATTATTACTCCTTGTTCTCACTTCACTCTGCATCAGTTTATATGAGTCTTCTCAGACTTCTCTAAAAATCCTATCTTTGGTCATTTCTTACATTACACGAGTATTCTATTCCAACCATATACCATAATTCAACCATTTTCTTATTGATGGACTCAGTTTTGTTAAATCCTGTGTTTTTTTGTTTTTTTGTTTTTTTTTTTTGCTGTTGGCCATCGTAGGTGTTGGTAAGGAAATACAAAATCACTGGATTTCACAGCACAAAAAGAATTGAGAGTTCAATTCAATTCAGTAAATACGTATTAATTGCCTGCTATGTGTCTGGCATTATGTTAGTCAATAAGGATACAGTGACAAAAATAAAATGGTCCTTAATCTCTAAGAGACTGTGGTCAACTGGGGAGAAGGTCATGCTATTGTGTCATAGTATTTAGGTAATTTTTCATTTCATTTCCCTTTTGCAGATAAGACAACTAAGACTAAGATGTTACATTATCAAGGTTAATTCAGCTTAAACCATAAAGGCCAATGGATCTGGGATCAGAAAACCTTGGATGAAATCCCAGCTCTGCTCATACCAGTGTGAGCTTGGGTAAGATAATTCCTCTCTCTGGGCCTTGGCTTCCTCATCCGTAAACGAGCAAGGTTGACTAGAGGCTTGATCTTCAAGGTTCCTTCCAATTCACAATCTATGATCTTTTGATCTATCATTCCCCAACATCATGTGACCATCAGGATAAACTTGAATGATTTTAGTGGAAGAAACTCACAACCTTCCAAAGGATCCATTTTATGAGTCTGTTTCCACCCACCCTTGGTTTCCCCTTACCAGAGGGGTAGGAGAATATATCTGGCATATACAAATGGCAAATGCAACTTTCAGGGCATATGGATCTCATTCTATCCATTCTGTGACACTAATTGATCCACATTTTCCACAGAGTGAAAATACTTTAGGCTTGTCCCTAAGAATTGTAATTTAGATTTTCATCAACTGAAGCTTGTTGTTATGAATATATACATATAAACATACACATACTCATGCGCATACATACACACATGCATATATGTATACATACATAAAACATACTATATGTGTGTACATATATATGTATATATATACATATATGCGTATCAGAAAATATCGGTTTCAAGCCTCAGCTCTTCTATTTCTACTATCTAGATGTATTTCCATGGACCAGTCAACAATTAAAAGAGTTTTATAAGAAAGTTTAAAAAAAAATTTCTTCCCACCAGCACCATTTTATAGATAAAGAAACTGACCCAAGTGGCTATTTTTCGAAGTTATATAGTGACTAAGCTGGGCAAGAATTTAGCTTTCTATCACTCTGCTGTGCCATAGTACCTTTGTTTCTCTGAGTTCAGTTTGCTCATAGGAAAATTTAGGATAAGACTTGTTCATGTCATAGGTCTATTAACAGGAAACCACTTTTTATGCTACAAAACTTGATATAAATACATTACCACTATTATGATTCTTCCATTGGAATTTCCTTATGATATCATCAGGGCAGAGAAATGACCTCGAGTATTCAAAGCCTATGCCAATGGAACCCAATCTCTTATGGGTCCAATCAAATTGGAATGGCTTCAAGGATGGACCCAGAAATTGTTCTTTTTTGTTTGCATGAAGAGGTTGATCTCCAGTGTTTCACCACCAGGTATTAAAATTTCATTTAACCGTAAGTCATATGTCAATAAATTAAGCCATGGAGGAATTGCAAAGTGCATAAGTAGAAAGCTGCCACAACAAAATCATGGGTTTTTGTGATTGAAGTTTATGGGGACCAAAGATTTAGAACTATTAGAAATATTGACAGATATCACTTATACTGAAATACTCATTTTATAGATAAGGAAACAGATCGAGTAAGACAAAGTGACTTGTCCAAGGTTATACTGGTAGAATTAGGCTTTGAATCTAGGTCCATTGACCTCATATCCATTGCTCTTCCACTACAGATACCATATTGTTCTTTGTTATCACCATTTTCATCATTAATATCATTGCCATTATTCGTAATAATCTCTTGGAACACAGGACAAAAACATGAATCCATATTTTTTAGCCCCAATAATGGATGAATAAATATATGTATCCCATTCACTGACTTTGGGCTTACTGAGTCCTAGAAAAGGACAACTTCACACTTAGGTTCCCCTCAGAACCCTGTCTGATCCCAGCAAGTTACCAGGAGAAATTAGAAAGGTCAACCACAGCAGTGAATTGAACACCGGATTAAATTGATGCAGTGTTGTTTAGTGTACAGAACACTGCTCTTGGTGTCAGAAGGCCACAATCTGATTCCGAGATCTACAACTCACTACTTGTATGACATTGGGCAAATCCATTCCCCTTGGGGAGCCTTGAGTGTCATATCTGTAAAATGATGGAGTGGAACAAAATGATCTCCAAGATCCCATCCAGCTCTCAATATATGACTCTGTAATGGACTTGGAAGCATTTGAGCTCCATATCAAAGCAAATGCTCCAAGCTCATATCTTAGATTTTCCTAAAGTCTTCTCAGACAAACAGCCACAGAATCAACCATAGACACTTACTAACCTTTTATCTTCTAAGTCCCACATTAACCATATATTAAATTGATATGCTAACTGTCCTAATCGAGCATTAAGAATGGAAAATGCACTCAAATTCTAATTAGGCATTTTAAAAGTAATTTTGTATGTACTTTTATGATCAAACAATAGAGAATAAAACAAATATTTAAAACTTATCCTAGAACATACCCTACCCCGATAAGCATAATTTAGAAATCTTTAATGAATTCACCTCAATTAGCCTTTAATTAAATAGCTCATTAAAAGCTGATTTGAATACTGCTCATGAAGAAATCCTTGTTCAACAGTTATGACAGAACAGGAAGTTAATGAAGTTAAAATTAAACACAATTTTTGGAACAGTCTGAAAGTCACAATGGTACATAGGGAAAAAAAAAACCCTCTGAACTTTGTGTGACATCTAAGACTTTTTTAAACTAACTCAGGTCACAGATAACTGCCACTTATGTAAAGAAAGCTTCCAGTTGTACCTACAAGTCTGAATACCTCCTGGCCTGGGGTTACTAGGACTGACCTACTTAGAGAAGAAGAAAAGCATTCACAAAATGGCAGAGGATCAACAGATCAGACAATTGTGATTATGGCTCTTAAAGGTCATGCTGCCTGTCTCCAGTCCAACTTCCAACTGCTACCTGCTTCCAATTATCCTGCTCTGGTAGACACCAGATAACCTTCAAGGACTCTCCAATGCCCTCTAAACAAAGGGCTGGATGCAATAGATAGAGGGTGGTCCCGGAGGCAGGAAGACCTGAGTTCAAACAAGTCCACAGACATTTACTATCTGTGTGACTTTGGGCAAGTCATTTAACATTTACCTGCCTCAGTTTCCTCATCTATAAAATGAGGTTAATAAGAGTATTTACCTCCCAGAATTGTAAGCATCAAATGAGATAATTGTAAAATTTACAAGCTTTAAAGTGCTATACAAATACTTATTATTAATATTGTTATTAACAGAACCTGGTTCCAAACTGCTTTTTCAGCCCTATCTCTAGCTACTACTCCCCTTTACATACTTTACATTCAACCCTAACTCTTCACTGTAGACCTTTGTGTTGCTTTCTCCTATTTCTGTTCCTTTGCTTAAACCATCCCTTCTCCGAAGAATGGACACTCTATTCATTATTAAAATTCCTCCTTTCCTTCAAGATTCCAAGTCAGCTGCCATCAGTATACATCCACGAGGACCTTCAGCCACACCCATTACACGTCTACTGAAAGTTCTTTCTCTCCCTCTGATCCCCTCACCCCAAGGCACTGTCTGAAACCATTCCTTCACAAATATTTTCTTTATATATTTGGTTCAGTTATTTCAGTCCTGTCTGACTCATCATGACCCCCTTTTTTTGGCATTTCCTCCTTCAGCTTATTTTACAGAAGAGTAAACTGAGGCAAACAGGATTAAGTGACTTGCCCAGAGTCACGCAGCTAGTATCTAAGGCCAGATTTGAATTAAGGAAGGTGAATCTTCCTGACTCCAAGCCCAGCACTCTATCCCACTGCGTCACTTTTCTGCCCTTTTTATATTAGTTATTTGTCTAATGTCTTTCCCAATTTTTCCATTTCCTTCTCCACTCATTTTACAGATGAGGAAACTGAGGCAAGCAGGATTGAGTGACTTGTGCATGGTCACACAGCTATTAAGTGTCTGAGGCCAGATTTGAATTCACAAAGATGAGTCTTCCTGACTCCAGGTCCAGCACTCTATTCACTGTGCCACCTAGCTGCCCAATAAATACCTGCTTTTGGATTAAGTCCAATTTCCTACCTGCACCATATCTCCTTTATACAAAACCCCTGATAAGGGGTCACTGATACTCTGTTTGAATATTTCCAAATTTAGAAAGTAGAGTTCCCCTCTAGGAAGTGCATTTTATGGATGAATAGCTCTAATAAGTAGGAAATTATTCTTTATTTTGAAATACAAACCACTCCCTATAATATTCCCTCCTTGCACCCATTTATCTTCTCTTGAACACAGCAGGATAAGGCTGCCTGGTCACCACATGGCAATCTTTCAAGTACTATGACACAAATATCCAGACCTCCCCCTCTCCCAACCTTCTCTTCTCTAGCTGAAATCACTCCAGTTGCAACAAATAATCATTCCACTTTAACAAATATCGCCATTTCTCCAGGGCCAGCTGCCTACAGCATAATTATCCCTGCTACCCCCAAGGCAGCTCGTGGACAGAGAAAGCTTTGAGCAAGAAAGTTCTCAGTTCTAATCCTGCCTCTGTCACTTATCTGGACAAGTCACTTAATAGTTTTCGGTCTCATTGTCCTTATATGTAAAACAAGGATAATAATGTACCCATGTTGCAGAGTTGTTGTGAGGACCAAAGGCAATAATATATGTAAAATGCTATATAAATATTAGTCATCAATTTTTCTAGGGTGCCTTCTTTATCCAGAGGCACTTGTAACAGCATGATCAATAGAGTCACGAGAAGGAAGGACATTTGAAACAAGCTCTTTACATGGGGTATTAGCTAACTATTAGCATATCAGAAACAAGGGGGCAGTGATTCTGGGGGCAGAATAGAGGCCCTGAGGGAGCAAGGAAGTTGGCCAGCTCATCATACAAATACTTGAGGAATTGGAGACATTTCAGCTGAAGAAGATGAGTGGAGGGATTAGGATCTTTTCCTACAGATTTTTGAATGGCAGCTTTGTGGAAATTATAACAGCCTTCTGCTGGACTGCAGAAACGGGGTTGGACTAGTTAATTCCTTAGCTTTGACATTCTGTGATTCTATGACTCTTATGTCTATATTTTGACATTAACTAAATAGTGAGTCCATTCATTCCCATCTGCTATTTTTCACTCAGGTTCTATTGCAAAAATAGCCCTACGAGAAACAAAATGCCAGGGCTGCCAGGCTCACCTGCTGCCTCACTAGATAACTGTGGGGCCAAGTACAAGAAGCTACTTCACACTGTCTATCAAAATGTTCCCAGCACGTTGGCCCAGGCAAGTGGCTCCATAGTCACAAGGCAGCACAATGAGGCAGGACGCCTGGCTTGGTGGGGAAAAGGAAAAGGGGAAATCTGGATCCTTGGCCTAGCAGGAAGTAGAAGGATGTTAAAAGACTTCAGTTGCTAGCCAGACAGGGGACAGCACAGTCAAATCAGGACTCCTCTGGACATCAAGCAGGTCGTGGAAAAGAGAGAGTAAATTGGCAGAATAACTAAAGCATTAGGTTGGGAGGCCTTCAAAGCATGTTGTATACCTTAATGCATTTTGTATACCTTGCAGCATTATATGAAGGAGTTATTTTTATCATCTGCCATTTACTATCTACTTGACCTTTGAAAAGTCACCACTTCTCTGGGCATCAATTTTCTCATCTGTAAAATGGCAAGCTATGCATTTAATAACTTAGCTTAGAGGAATAATAAGGTGAAGTTGATAAACCGTGTGGTGAGATGAAAAAGGGCCTACATTTTGAGTTTGGGGACCAAGATCTGTCACCTTGTTGGCAGTGTGACCTTGGGAAAGTCATTTAATCACAATGGACCTCAGTTTCCTCCTTTACAAAATAAGAAATTGAAATAAATGATTTCAAAGATCCATTTGAAGATTAAATTTTATAACTCTATGGGGGGGAGGGAAAGACAGAGAGACAGAGATAGAGAAACAGAAAGAGACAGAGGAAGACGCAGACAATCTAATAGCTGTGTAACAGTCGCTACCAAGATTGGTATTCTAAAAAGTGAAGCTGAAGATAGAGTTCATTTTAGAGATAGGAGACAGCCCTTGCAATGGCAGAGAAGTGATAGCTAGGATGTCATGTTCTGGAAATAATTTGCAGGACTCTTTGATTGGAATAGAGTATGTGTTGAGGGAAAAAAATATAAAACAATACTGGAAAGGTGAGTATGAATCATATTACAGAGATGCTTATAAATTAAGTAAGGGTCTTCTATGTTTATTTTGGGGATAATATAGAGTGAAAAATTTTGACTAGAGGTGTAACATGGTCAAATACACATATGGCAAAATCAATTTGGTGAATGTATAGAGGATGGAGGCAGGAGCCCAAGAATAAAATAAGCTACCAGTCATTTCTTCTCCCAAGGCCACCAACTTGCTGATGTTCAAACTAACCCAGGACCAGATAGCCATATTTCCCCCACCTAACATAGTCTCTAAGGCCTATGCTCTTTTTGCTATATTGTTCCACTCAGGCACCACTTACATTACCTAAGTCTGAAAATTGTTGTGAGACTCATTTGAGAAAATGGATGAAAAATATGTTATAAACTGTAAAGGTCTCTATATCATAAGCTCTTTGTTATTTTTATTTTTATTGTTGTTATTATTATCATCATAAATGCCTGTCCCATATATGAATGTGTGAATAAGAGAGGACATTATTGAGGGTTTTTCTAAGACTGGTCCAGCATGCCATCCTTCATAGGAGGCTACATCTGTGGGTATGGGCCTGTGTTAATTGCATGTAGACAGAGGTACATGCTCAGGCTGGCTTTCTCATGCAAACAGGCTGTCTTGAAAAAAAATCTCCCTTTGAAATTTGTTCAGGACCAGCTGCCTCCTCTAATAATGACTCATCCATCTCATTACATCCCTCATTGAGCTGAATTAGTGTTCATGGCACCAAATCAACCTTTCAAGATATCCTTCATCCAGTTAAGCCCTCATGTTGGCAGCTGATTCTGAAATCAGGGTATATGGAAGGTGGCACCTTGACAGGAGAAGAAAGACATACAGAAAACTGGCAAGAATCATTTGGGTGTGTGTTTGGGAGAAACAGGTGGGGTGCAATATCAATTAAAACATATGTGTACATTTAAATATTCACCTCTTGGCTATATCTAAATTTGCACATATTCAATAATAAAGATAGTATGTCATATCTGAGCATATCTGAAACAAACTATTATACTTCTTGTCCATTGAACTTATCTTTCTTCCAAACTTCTCTGTTTCTGCTGAGTGTTCCATCATTTATCCGGCCACTCATGTTCACAAACTTGGTGTCTTCCTTTCTTACTCTTATTTCCACCCATCCCCAGCTCCCAACATTCAAATAATTGTCTTATTGATGCTAAGTCAAGGACCTCTTTCTAATCTGGCTCCTTCCCTTGATTCATACAGCCACTATTATAGTTCAGGCTCCTTTTACTCATTGCCTAGACTATGATAATAGCCTAAGATTAGTCTTTCTGTTTCCAGACTCTCTGCATTTTAATCCATTGCCCAGTCTTTATACAGCTGCCAAATTGATTTTGCCAGAATATGGATTTGACCATTTTACACTCAAGTCAAAACACTTCAATATCTCTGTATTACCCTAAGGAGAAACAGACAGAAGATCATAGGATTATAAGCTTTAAAACTAAAAGGGACATTAGAGATCATCTGGTCCAATCTTACGTAGCAGAACTGGAGAGTTGAACACATGTTTTTTTTTGGCTACAAATCCATTGTTTTTTTTTTTCTAATCTTCCACAAAACTCATATGTATTCTGATCCCCACTAAAATGAGGATTTTCATCAACCAACCAAATGTCCCAACAACCACTGAGAACTGGAAAAAGAGAAAGTAGCTTCAAGATATCTCATAGAGTTAGTTAACTGATGATGAATACATCTTTGCATGTCCTATTTCATTTGACAATACTATCATCTTTCTAAGCACACAAGTTCACCAGTCATCTCTGACCTTTCCCTCCATTTTTGGTTCATATGTCACTCGTTCAGTCTTTCCATTCCTTGTCAAATGTAACGCACAACATTTCTTCTATCTATCCTCTTGTTTTTACCCATGTGACAGTCACCTCAGTTCAAGCTCTCATTACCTTGAGTTTGTAACCATAAACCTTCTAATTGAATTCCTGGTTTCCAGTCTTCATTCTCACCTCCAGCTACCACACAACTGCCAAAATAGTTTTCCTTAAACACAAAGTTGGTCATGTCATCCTCTTGCTCAAAGAGCATTAAAAGCTTACAATTGCCTATGGGACATAGCAGGTACTCAAGATATATTGGTTCAATCAGACTAGGACCCTACAAGGTTTGTCCACACAAAGTATCACAGATCTTCTGAGTTATGGGCGTCCACATCCTTTACCATAAAAGAGTGTCATCCTTATAGAAACATGCTCATTTATGTGCATCTGTGCAAGACTGGTAAGAAGAAAGGCCTAATCTTATACTAATTTATAGTTGTCGTCTTGGATAAGAAGTGGCTCTTTGCCCATGTACTCCTTGAACTCCTGATTGAGTTTCAGTGCTCTAAGTCTTACCACTAGAGGAAAGAAGCAAGTCACCCTCGCCATTACAATCTGATTTTATCATACAGTGATGCTCGATTCATCCTGAACAAAGTACCTTTAACTTTAGTCGTATTTTCTTTGTTAAGAGAAGCTAACATCTGACAAAGAAGAAAGTAAGTTGTACTTAATTGAATTTGTATCTCTGTTCTGATATTAACTAAAAATTAAGGCCCTACACTTTGTGAAATATAAATGTGGGATTGGTATCAACATCATCATTGTCGTTGTCATTATCATTACCTTCATTATCATCATTATTATGTCGAGGATGAAGTGTAGCATTAACTATACAGTTGCTTTGCATGGAATGCCACAATCTCATCAGAGGAATTCAAATGACCAACAACCCAAAGGGCTATGGAAAGATCTATGCGTGAGTTTGTTCCGAAGGCATCGTCTGGCACTAGTGATTCCTTGCATATAAGAAGCACTCTAAATGTGTTGTTAATGATATGTGTGGTCAAAAGAGGGTGGAAGCTGATCAAGGAATATGAATTAGAGACAGAATATGTGCAGCTTGAGTGTTACCTTGGTGTCTTAAAATAGTTTTTTTTTTTTGGTTATTGTTCAGTGATTTCAGTTGTGTTTGATTCTTCATGACTCATTTTGGAGTTTCTTGGCAAAGGTACCATTTCCTTCTCTGAATCATTTTTGGAAACTGAACCAAACAGGGTGAAATGATTTGCCCTTGGTCACACAGCTAATAAGTGTCTGAGGTTAAATTTGAATTCATGAAGATGAGTCTTCCTAATTCCAAGTCCAGTACTCCATCCAGTGTACCACCTAGTCATCCATTGAAATAATATTTTTTTCAGAAGAAAGTATCCAGTACATTCAGTTGATTCTTTATATGTGATTGGTAGAAGGACATGGAAAAGGTAATTTTAGACTGGGGATACACAAAACAAATTATGACTTGCATCATTGGAAATCATGGCTCCACCAGATTCCCAGAGTGTAACTTGAGGTGAATATTATTTTACATGTAGCAATTTTTCATTGGGATAGAGAGTAACCATGGAACAGATAGTGATGTGTAAACAGAGTCTCTTCTGTGCCACATTGAATATTTGCATTTGGCAGGGAAGTCTCAATCCCTAATCATTAATCCCAATAGATTCATTAATGTCAATCTTCACTTACAGATTACACAATTGTCATTTTATATATGTGTGTGTGTGTGTGTGTGTGTGTGTGTGTGTGTGTGTGTGTGTATATATACCACTTAATTACACAATAGTTCATTTGTTCAGAAATTGGTATTTAACTGATTTTTAAACTATGTTCATTACATTTTATTTCTCAGGGACTATTTGAAAATTTAATAATTCTTTGATTAAAGATGGTTGGACTATACTGAAAATATTTGGTTAAGTCATGTTTTCCTTATAATAGCTGGTGTTTATACTGAACAATGATTATACACGTTAAAGGAAAGAGCCGTTTCATATTCAACCACCTTTCATCTTTGTCCAATGAATTATAAATGATTCTTCTATCTCCATATCCTCAATGCTTTCTCCCTTTGTATGCAATTATACAGTGACCCATCTATTGCTCATGAGATTTCTCAATTTTTTATGAATGTTCGTAAATATGGAGGAAGTCAGTGCAAAATTTATAGCCAGTCGGACCATATTAATCTGAAGGAAAAAAATGTAGTAGTTATCATACTCCACTGTTTGAACTTAATAGAAAATTATTCCAGAGCAGAGTACAAAGTAATAAATGCTTAAATCTGGAAACTTTTGTTGGTCAAACAATTTGCCAACTTCAATGTAAATCCAAGGTTTCTGAATGCCAATTCAAGCACAAGTCTTTGGAATTATGCATTTATGGGTTGACTGCACTGACACAATGCAGAAAATGCCTTTTTCTCATTACACAGAGTGCTCTAGAGAGGTAACATAATGGAGTGGAGAGAACACTGGACTTTTGGTCAGTAGACTGAAGTTTATGCCTCGTTGATGCCATAGGTGGCTCAGTGGATAGAGCACTGGGCTTGGAGTCAAAAAGACCCAAGTTTAAATCCAGCTCAGACACATGCTATCTGTGTGACCCTGGGCAAGTCACTTAACATCTGTTTACTTTAATCCACTGGAGAAGGAAATGACAAACCACTCCAGTATCTTTGCCAAGAAAATTCCATGGACATATGGTCCCCGGAGTCATGAAGAGTTGAACACAACTGAATGACTGAACAGCAACATGCCCATTTTCAGTAGTGTAGGAAAATCATTTCAGAGCTATCTGAAATTTCTCAGCCTCGCTTTCTTCATTCATAATGTAATGGGGTTGAATTAGATTATTTAAAAATTCCCAACTCATTGGGGCATTCTGGATTCTAAAATTCTTTCCAACTCCAACATTTCTATATTTCACAGTCTACTATTCTATTACAAAGTCTCTTCTAACACTGACATTCTAATTCTGTGATGTAACATTCTAAGTTTCAATATTTTATATTCTAAAATCCTGTTTAGCTCTAGTAGTCTACATTGTAAGGTCTTTTCTCATTCTTACTTTCTGGTCTTACATATCATATTTTAAATTTCCTTCAAACTGCAACATTCTATGATACCATAAGATACCTTGAATATATATGAAAAGGAGACAAAAATATGTTTTTTGGGGGGGAGGGTATGAGAGGGGATATGTTTTGGGATTTTGAAACTATCCCGCTAAAATTTTCTCCCCTCTTGCCCTCCTCCCAAAATTTGCCTTTCCTTTTATACTCATTAAAATTCATAAAATGCAATATTTCTCACTATCTAGAGTGAGAATGTGTCATTGCCCAAATTTTAGCTACTGAATGGTGCTGGGAGAACTCAGGAAAAACTCAGTAATCAAATAGACTAAATATACCTAGCACTGATGATGATACCACTTCACAGTATCTCAGTGTTGGAAGATGCCTTTGGATGCCATGTAATCCAACCTATGCCTAACAAAGCATCTCTTCCATTACTTCTCTAACAATACATCTAGATGCTATATGGAAGTTGATGTGGTTCCTACCCCAAATGAGCCCACAATCTCATTAAGGAGAAAAGAACTAGATAGACTAAAAAATAATGAAATATTAAGCCATTTAATACTGACCATAATAAAATAAATGAAGGAATCTAGAGAAAGAAAGGATCAGTGTGAGTTTCCTTAGTCAAGAAAGACTTCTTGAAGGAGGTGGAATATGAGCTGAGCTTTCAAGAGCAGGTAGGATTTTGATAGGCCATGGGAAATTAGGAGTTTACTCAAACTCAGGATCGTATCTTTTTCATTTTAAATCAAATAATTTTCTCTTTATATCCCAAGTACCTAGTAAAGTGTCTTATTCTTCATATATGTTTCTTGATTGATTTTTACATATCCTTCACCACCTATCACAGTCACACATAATAGGTAATTACTGAATGATTATTAAATTGGGTTGAAATTAATTGATTTCCAAGCAGGAAGAAGAAAAAATGAGTGAAAGCATGGAGGTAGAAAAAGTTCTGACATGTCAGGAATAATAATGATAATATAAACCAGGGCTTCTTAAACTTTTTTCACTCATAACTCCTTCATTGCTTCTAAAACTGTGAGTCGCAACCCAGGTTGTGACCCATAGTAAACAATAACAATAATAACAAATAATAATAGTGAACATCCTTATAGTTCTTTAAAGTTTGAAAAAAAACTTTATAAACATCGATTTTATCCAGCAAAGAGATGGTGAAGACATTGAAACTGAAGATCGTAAATCAGGGAGTAAGGGTGCATAAATAGCCTGGGGTCAGATAATGGTTCTGTGGTGAAACTCTAAATCCTCTATAACTCCTAAACCTGAACAACAGCTAACATTTGCTCCAGAATATGGAAAACTAACATTTATAGTATTAGAGGTCAAGGCCAACGTCCAGAATCACTCAGTGACATTTTTAAAGGGTGCCTTTAAAGGGTTGATTTTGAGAATCAGAATTGGAAAAGATGTGGGAGCCAGAAGACCTGAGTTCGCATCCTACCTTAGATACCCACTATCTGTGAGATCACCTACTGTCTCAGATCCTTGGTTTCTCCAATTGTAAAATTTTTGCAATATGTGCCACAAAGGTCTGTTTTGAGAAAAAGGACTTTTAAAAATGCAATGTACCATATAAATGTCAGTTATTGTAATTATCATTTTTATTATCTAGACTGTCCAATTCCCCCATACAAAATCCAATCTAGAGTTTCTCTGAAAAGTGGCCATTTCTACCCTTCTCAATTATTTACATTGGTTAGGAACTTAGTACCAAAGTAGTCCACGTCATTAATGGGAAGCTAGGATCATCAAATTCTTACCTAGAATGAGTCCCTGATCTACCCGAATTCATTCTAACCTTTACCCTTTGGTCTTAGTTCTGCCCTCTTGGGGCAAGCAGAACAAATCTAATCCCTCAGCAAATAACTGAAGGACTGCAGAGAAAGAAGATTGTTAACATGCCTCACTCCAAGCCTTCTCCTCTTCATGTTAGACACTGCCACTTCTACCAGCTGATCCTTATATGTTGTGGGCTTGGTAAGAACCTGGCCATACCCAGCAGAGGAGAATCTGATCAGGCCAAGAGAGGAGAAGATAACGTTATGCCATTCTGCGACCTAATTTCACTTTCTTTCAAATTCAAGTCTTGTTAATACGCAGTTACAGAGTTAATGGAGTTATCATTCTTGTCATTGGCACCCATAGTGTTTATTTCACTCCACAGAATCTCCATTATTTATGCTCTTGCATCTTTTTTGAATTATTAATTCCAAGTATTGAGACAGGGTGGTCATGTCTCTGCTGCTGTGCATTTAATATAATTATGCTATTAAATGTATCTGCATTATCCTTGCTTCATTGGAATCATAGACCAAAAAAAAGTTCTGAAAGTCAAAAGACCTTTCTTATCTCTACTTTCTCTCCAAAAGAGGAATATGAATGTATTTTCTACCCCTGGAAATCAGCTGTGAGACAGTGTGGAATAATGGTTAAAGAACCAGTCTTGCAGCCAGAAAGATTTAGGTCCAAGTCCTAAGTCTGACACAACTGACGACACTACCTTGGTCAAGTCACCTAACTTCTTGGTGCCTCAAGCAAATTTTTACACTGTAAGTTGAAGAATAGGTGCTTATCTGCTTTGGTGGAGGAAGCTTTCCTCGCTGAGAGTTTCATATACCCATGAAATCACAAATCCAGTTCAGAAAGTGACAGAAACATTGAGAAATACCACAAAACAAAGAGAGACACATGAAGAGAGAGAGATCAGTTATCACAACATTCTTTGGTCTTTTGGTGTGGATTGAAGAACAAATTCGAACTTCTGACAGAATACAACCAGTCTGTCAGTTCTGCAAGGGAAATAGAACCTCAGGACCATAGCAATTGAAAGCTATAAAGTATCACAAAGACTAATCTGTAGGGGAACAGCAATGAAATGATACTATACCCCACCAAATATTTAATTGACCAATCTCTGCTTGAAAAATCTCCATGAACAACTTGGAAGGACTTGAAAATAATGCAATGACTAACCATAATTCTGAAGGATAAATGATGAAGAATGCTACCAGCCTCCTGACTGATAGTTGACTGATAGCCCAAATATGAAGAATGGGGCATGTGGTTTTGGATGTACATGCATGTATATGTGTATGCACATGTATGTTTATACACACCTATATGGATACACACATATGTACATATATGTGTGCATATATACTACACATATGTATATGGTTTGTGTGAGTATGTGTATATGTATATATTTCTATATGTATGTATGTGTATGTGTGTGTATATGTGTGAATGTATGCATGTATATATGAATAAGTGTGTATGTTGTTGTTTGTCCTTTGTTCTCAAAGAGGACCAGTGACATCAGGAGTATAATGTCTTGACTTGAAATAGAATTGGATTTAAGTGACGCAGAACTGTGCGAAGTCATCAACCTCACTTTCTCCTCCAGAGTCATTGGAACCCGGTGGCAAGACATAGGTCAGGACAACTGGCTATGACCCCCACAACCAGGAATAACTTACCCAGCAAAACTTAGTGTAATCTTGCAGGTGAGACCAACCCTTGATGGAAATATATGTTATATGTAAGCCCTCAACATCAATATATGTTTATGTATAAATAGATACAGAGTGATTGGGGTAGGACTAAAGGAAGGCACTAGCCACTGGGACCTGATAATTTTGGAGAGATACTCTATTAAATGGGACAGTTAGTGGTTCAGTGGATGGAAAGTCAGGCTGGAGTCAGGAAGACTCATCTTCCTGGTTTCAAATGTGGCCTCAGACACTTGCAACAATGTGATCCTGGGCAAGTCACTTAATTCTGTTTGCCTCAGTTTCCTAATCTGTCAAATGAGCTGGAGAAGGAAATGTCCCATTATCTTCATCAAGAAAACCCCAAATGGAATCATGAAGAGTTAGACATAACCGAAAATGACAGAACCACAACAATAACACTATTGAATGAGGAAATTGAAACTTTAGGCACTGGGATGTCCCTGTGATGTGGTCTTTCTTCTTCCTTGAGGATTAGGGGCTCAGAAGTAGATGACCCCGACCACAATCTGATGGCTTCCAATTTTAATTAATTATTCCTGCTAACTAGGTGCTAAGCTCCATTTTTTTTCTATACAACTGAACAATTCAGAAAAATTCAAGAAATTTGAGAGTTGAAGGGAACCTCAATGCTTAGCCCAACTCATCAAGACAAGACTAAGAAAGCTATCAAACCCTACTGTTGTCCTGGAAACAAAAGCACTGCTCTCCCTACCTAGTTACACCTCTAGCCATTATTCATCAAAGTAAATGGAACCTTAGTGAAGTAGTAGACTGATGGTACTAGAAAAATTATCCTGATGCCTGGGATGGTGTGGCAACTTTGAACTAAAATAGTAAATATTTTTTGGGTTTAGAAAAGGCCACAAAGAGGATGGCTGAAGGACATTTTCTTCTGCTGAGCATATACGCTGCTTAAGCATATACATACATGTATATCCAAAAATGTATGTTCATACATACATACATATATACATACATACATGCATACATACATACTCAAAAATACATACATACAAGGGTGGGACCCTTGAGATGTTGGTTAGAAGGAAAAACGGCAGTTAGTTCATAGACCTATGCCAGACATTATAGCTTAGAATGGGATCCGGATATTCTCTCACATCCTCTGAATTTTGTTCTCACCTCTTCTTTTTTTTTTTTCAATTTTAAGTGTTAGTTTCATAGTAAGCCCAAAATGAAGAGGCATGATATGGTAGAAGGGCTCCTAGATTTGGAATCAGAAAGACTTGATACCCATAAAAAATGAGAAGAGGACTACATGACCTCTGAGATACCCGTCAGCTCAAAGTTCTATGCTTTCCTCCCATACTAAGTGCTATAATCCTCTGACTTTTTGAAAAACCCCAAAATATTGTTTCTGGTATATTGTTGCTATTAAAGTTAACTGCCTCCAGTAACTCTTGAGCCAAGCACAATTTGATGTCTTTTAATGGCCTTTTCCCCAAACTGAACAGAGCAGTAAATGTCACTTGGCCATGTAGTTTCCTTGATTTTTTTTTTGTTTCCCCCTCCCCTAATTGGGTCAGTGGGTCTTCACATAAAGTCATCCCGAGATCCAAGATTTTCCTTTCCCACATTTCAGCAGGCTCAACTACACTGAAGGAAGTTTCCTTCAAATCTCTTTTGTGAACAGCTCATGAAAGAGCCTTTATAAATCTTGATTATAATGAATTATGAACAACAAAAAAAGGGCCTTGTTGGTTTCCCTTCTAACTCCCCTGATGGTAAAGTTAAGCATGATTCATTTATTCACTCCTGGCCTTGTTTTCATTCGAAGAGCCGAGAACACCATAACCTTGAGCTATCTTGTGAAAATAAAAGATTGATGCAAACTTTACTGGGTAAAAATTGGGGTCTTTTCATCCAGAAGAGGATAATTGAATGTTAAAACCATACACAAAACATTCAAGGAGGACTTATTTTACCATAACATTGAAAGTCTCTACTTTATGAGGAATGTATTTGTTAAAACAAAAAAATAAAAATAAGGCATGCACATAGAAGCAAATTCCCTGCCTTTTTGTCATTAACTGCCATAGTCCATCATTTTACTTGAATTTTATATCCAATTTAAACAATTTGTAGTATCCTGGACATCAGATCATAAGCTCATAGCTTTAGAGATGGAAGAGATCTTTGAGGTCCTCAGAACCCCCTCATTTTACTAATGAGGACACTGAAGCCAAAAGATACTAAACAACTTGCTCAGGGTAACCCTGCTAGTCAATGTCTGAAATGCAATTCAAACTCTTGTCTTCCCGACTTCAGATCAGACACTTTATTCACTACACCACACTGTCTCTATTTCAGATTGCCTCTTTTCCATTGTTTAGTTACTAACAAGGGCATTGTGTGAAATTCAAATACCCACCAAAGTCTTTCAATTAAGGACACATAGAAGTTGCATTTTATAGGGGAAGAACATTGGACTATGAGTTGAGAGTTCATGGTTTTGGTCCTGATGCTTTAACTATGTATCTATATGACCTTAGACAAATAATTACTCTTCTCCCTATCTTCATTGTCAATATATCAAGTCAACAAACATATATTAAGTGTTAAGCACAGTGTTCTGGAAATACAAAAAACAATTTAGAATAAAAACATATACAAATGACCAGAAAATTGAAAAATAAATACAAAGGAATAAATACAAAATATAATAAATCAAAAAGAATTACATCCCTTGCCCTCGGGGGAGCTTATAAACTAATGGGGGAAGGGGAAACACATCAGAAAAGGAAACTGAGAAGTATCAGAGTAGGTACTTACAAGGAACACAAATAGGAATGACAGAGGAATATGAATGCCCTATGTTCTATTCTTAAAATGGAGCTTCTGGGAGGAAGTGATCTATCAGAGGAAGGGACTACAAGGGCAGACTGACCTTCTGGGACAAGAAAGCTGCTGGGTCATGGTGGGGAAAAAAGTCCAGAACAAAAGGCATGGCAGAAAAGGGTAGTAAGATTTTCTCCAGCTTCTATCTGGAAGTCAAGAGCGTAGTAATGTGATTACCCATCCAGTTTTCTGCCCAGTTTGTCATGCATATTGCTAAGCATAAGAGAATGACTCTGGAGTAGCCCCCAGTATTCCCACGCCTCTCCCTCATTCCCAGCATTCCCAGGGGGAGTTGGCTACTACTTCTACTTTTTTTTTTTTTTTGGTAAGGCAATTGGGGTTAAGTGACTTGCCCAGAGTCACACATCTAGTTAAGTGTTACATATCTGAGGCCGGATTTGAGCTTAGGTCCTCCTGACTCTGGGGCTAGCGCTCTATCCACTGCACTATACTGACGCTTCTTTGTGGGTGATTTGGGTGCTGTCCTCCATCAAGGATATAAGTTGTTTTCTCTGCCAATCAGATCTATAGCTCAGCCCCTGTGCCCTAATGGTTTCTCCCTTTGTCTCGTCACTTAGCTGTATTATAACAAATTCCTTATGAAGACATATGTTGTATGCAGACGTTAATGAAAATGAAAACTAATCAAAGCACATTAAAACCTACGCAAACAGTTGTATCCCCTAGCCTTTGATCACCCCTCAGTTCTTACATCAATTTAGAGCCGGCCAGGACTTCAGAGGCCATCTCATCCCAACCACCATGGAAACAGAGGGCCAGAGATGGAAAGTGACTTTCCAAATATCAGACCAGTAACAAGCCACAGTCAGGACTTGAACCCAGCTCCTCTGATTCTAAATCTCTTGTCTTTTTCCTCTCCGACACAGCTTCTCCTTTTTTTTTCCCGTGTAAGTTGCCATTTTACCAATTTCTTTCCACATGTTTGACCATTTTTATTCTAGCAACTACTAAATACAAAGTACTTTTCTTTAACACTAGATGTACAAAGGAAAAATAATGCAATATCCCCTACCCTCAAAGAGCTTACAATTTATCTTACAATGATCCAGAAGGCCTATGGATTTTGTAGTCTTTCATGTATGGGCTGGGCAAGGAAGAAAATATCACATAGACAGAATAATTATAAAATAGAATAAATCAAGAAAGAGGAAGTCCCTAACAACCAGGAGGATGAAGAAAGATGACTTGTAGGAGATAGCATTTTAGTTGTGTTTTGAAAGACACTTAGGATTCTAAGAAATGAAGGTAAAAAGAGAACGTATTCCAGATGTGAGGCCTAGTCTATGCCTAGTGTCAAGGAACATTATTTATATTCCAGGAATAGCTAGTAGGCTAGTTTGTCTGGACATGTAGTGTATCAATCAATAGGTCTATCACCAAGCACTTTTTAAGAACCTATGTGCCAAGTACTGTGCTAGGTATTTGGTCTCCACTTACAAAGAATAACGCAATTCTTATTTGCAAAGAGCTTAATGCATAATGGGAGATACAACAAAGATATATACATATATATATTTTATATATATATGTATATATATATATAAAATCATAGACAGAATAAATGTAAAAAGAATAAGTAAAAAGTAGTTAAGAGCAAGGTAGTTTGGGAGGAAGATTGGCCCACAGAGAAGGTAGGGTTTGCATCTTGAAGGAAGAGGAGGATTATACGAGAGGTGAGGAGGATATACATTCCAGATATGGGAGGAAAAGTATTGCAAAGGTAAGGAACGAGGATATGGGAGTGCATGGACAGTATGACTAGATCTAAGAGTACAGGAGAAAGAATCAAGCCCAATGAGGTTGGAAATACAGGTTGAGACCAGTCTGGGAGGGGTTTTGAAAACAAAAAACAACTAATTTGTGTTTGATTCTACAGTCAATAGGGAACTATTAGATACTATTGAGTAAGGGAATAGCATGATCAGATCTATGCTTAAGGAAAATTACTTTGGCAATCATATGGGGGATGGACTGAAGCAGGGAGAAAATTGAGGCAGGGAGTCCAATTAGGAGACTATTGCAAGAATCTAGGCAAAAAATGATAAGAGACCTGAACTAAGGAGGGAGCTGTGTAAGTAGAGAGAAGGGGTCAAATCTAAGAGATGTCGAATTAGAAATGTTAACATCTGGTAGTTAATTGACTATGTGGAATTAGGGAGAATGAGGATTTGGAGACAACTCTAAGGTGGGAAACTTGGGAGATGGGAAGAATGATGGTGTCTTGCTAGAAATAGGGAAGTTTGGAAGAAGGATCAGTATGGGGAGAAAGATTGAGCTCTGTTTTCGACGTGTTGAATTTGAAAGATCTTTGGAAAAATCCAGTATGAAATGTACAAGAGGCAATTGGTGAAATGAGATTGAAGTTCATGGGAGAGACTAGGACTGGATATATACAGATATGCGAACGATCTGCAGAGATGATAATTTAACACATGAGAGAAAGTAAATGAAATCAGTCTGAGGAAAAAGAAAAAAAAAACTTCCGGAGTCAGATTGTAAAGGATTTTCAATGCTGAATGGAAGACTTGCAATTTTACCCTAGAAGCAAAAAAGAGTCATTGATGCTTCTTGGCTAGGAAATAGTCCCATAGTCCTATGCTTTAGACCTGCCAATTCATCATGTTACAAATAATTCATTTTAAGTGCCTTATCCTCAGACCTTCCAGTTATATCATGGTCACGCACGATATTCAGCAGTATTAGCTTCCAAAGTTTTATGTGGGCCACTCACAGACACAACAAATGAAATGTCAGGGTGGGACTGATCTCTCCATTCCTATCCGATTCTAATATTCTATGACACCATAATTGTTTCTTTATTGAAGGTAGATATAACATTAGAACTTTTATGGGCTATAACTCCTCATTGACTATAATAGGGAAATTGGCATGATATAATTAACTCCAGATCTAAAACTACCATAGGGTCACTCCTCCTCCCTCAATTTCATCTTTCGTAAAATGATGGGTTTTACCAGATCATCCAGAACCTCCCTTCTTGCTCAGTCAGTGTTCAAAGATTCTCTTCCAGATCTACCATTCTATGAGTCTGAGACAAGATTTCTGGTCACCAAACTTATCTCCAATCATGTGTGTTGGGTACATAATGGTAGCAACAAAGTCTCTCAGATTATTCTTATTCCTGTATATTATCCTCAGTATGTATTCATGCAAAGCTGAGTTTTACATTCTGGCCATTCCATAGATATCTTTTCGTTTTAAAGAAGACAAAGACCTGGCTAGTTGAGGCATCAAAAGGCTCTGATCTGCAGTATCCTGAGACCATCTATTGAGAAGCCTATTTTTAATTGTTATGTTCACTGCTGATGAGATTACAAAAATTACTTTCATGACTAAGGATCAAAATAGTATCAGAGGAAAATATAAAGTCCCAGTCTTGATGTGAGCAACATCTGCTAGAGTACCCATGTCCAGTATTCATTATATTAACATTATAAGTCAACAAAAAATAGACAGGGCATATTAGCACTCACCAGTGCTCAGGCTGCCATCATTCAAAACATCAATTACACATGTACAGAAGAGGGGAAACAACCTTAATATGAAACCATGTAAAACAGGTCCAGGGATTTTATATCATGGCTCCAAACTCACTAGCTCATTATAAGCCAATAGTGTGATGTGTCAGCCAAGCTACCAATCTAATGTCTTCTTGGGCTCCATTAATAGCAACATGGATTTTAAAATTAGGGAGGTGATTGTCTGGCTGAGCTACCCTGGTCAAACCAAAACTGAAGTATTGTACTTAATTCTGGGCACTATATTGGAGGGAGGACATTGCCCAGTGGAGGGCAATCTGGATAGGGAAGGTACTGTAAACCATGACATGTGAGGACGGGTCAAAGGAACTGAGGATAGATGTAAAGAAAACTTAGAGAAAATTCGGGGTACTTGATTGCTGTCAACACATATTTCAAGGGCTATCACATGTAAGAGAGGATATTTTGTGTGGCACTAATTCTAAATGAATCAGAAGAAGGCAAATTCCAGCTTTACTTATGAAAGAACATTTTAACAATGGAATGGGATGCCTTGTGAGATAATGATCTTCTTGTCTCAGAGATGAGAAAAAGAAAGGGTGTAGAGAAAGAAAGAGAGAAGAAGGAGGAGGAGGAGGAGGAAAAAGAGGAGAAGGAGGAGGAGATACAGGAGAAGGAGATGGAGGAGGAGTAGGAAGACGAGATTCCTCACGGTGAGGGAGGTTAGATTTGACAGAATTACAGATCAAAAAGCTAGAAAGGACTTCAATTGTCATCTAACCCCTTCATTTTCAGATGAGGAAACTGAGGCCCAGAGACACTGAGTGACTTACCCAAAGTCACACAGATAGCAAGCCAGGCTTTGACCTCAGGACCTATGATTCCAAATTTTCTATCCTCTCCTACACCATGTTTCCATAATGTTATGACTCACACCACAACGGATTGAAATGGTATCAGTTGAGAGAGCTGGGCAAAATCTCAAATCTTTCTCAAGAATCACTTTCTCCCCATTTCTAAGCTTATGCACAAAATTCAAAAGACGTACTTTGTGCATCTTAAGAATACAGGATCACAGAACTTAGAGCTGAAAGGGAACACAGCTCCATTAGTCTAATCCCTTCATTTTACAGATGAGGTAATTGAAGCCAAGCAGCTGAATGACTTCCTCATAAATCCCTCACACAGTAAGTAGCAGAGTCAAGATTCCAACTGACGTCTTCTGCCTCCTAATACCACACTCTCCCCTCACTCTTACCAACTCTCTCTTCATTCTCTCCTCTGTGGAAACATTTTACTCTGCATCACCAGAAGGGTGGATGCAAAATTCAGCATGTCTTATTGTGGCTGTGTTCTTTACCTTTTGTTCAAGCATTGTCACACTTGGCCTTGCCCAGTTTGGTCCAATTCAACTGAACACATTTTTATTAAGTACCTACTGGATGCAGAACCCTGGGGAGAGAAACAAAGTTTAAATAAGACCTAATCCCTGTATTCATGGAGTTGACAGTTTATTTTTGTTGTTGTTTAGTTGAGTCTAACTCTTCCTGAGCCCATTTGGCAAATGATTCTTGGCAAAGATAGTGGAGAGATTTGCCATTTCCTCCTCCACCACAGTTTACTAAGAAATAGCTTATGCTAATGCACAGTGCTACATCATATATATACGTATATATATGATGTAGCACTGTGCATTAGCGAGATATATATTATACATATACACACACATACATGCATATACATACACATACATATATACATACACACATACACATATACATATACATATACATGTATGTGTGTATGTGTGTATATGTATGTATATGTGTATATGTATGTGTGTGTGTGTGTGTATATATATATATATATATATATATATATATATATATATATGTATATATATTTAGACAAACCCAAGCTCTCTAATGTGAGGCAGAAATGGGAAGGTTGTTATATTATGGAAATTCAAGGAAGACTTGCTGAAGGAGGTGTTATTTGAGTTGGACTTTAATGGGGCAACTAGGTGGCCCAACGGATAGAGAACCAGGTCTAAAGTCAGGAAGACCTGTATTCAAATCCAGCCTCAGACACTTACTAGCAGTGTGACACTGGGCGAGTCACTTCACCATTTGCCTTAGTTTTCTCATATGTAAAATGAACTAGAGATGGAAATGGCAAATCACCCCATTATCTTTGCCAATAAAACCTCACACGGGGTTATGAAGAGTCAGACAGGACTGAGAAACAACAAAGCAATTGGATAAGTAAAGGGGGAGGAGCCAAGGAATAAAGAGATCAAAAACAGGGAGGATGGAAAGCTGACAGCTCTGTGGGGGGATCTAAAGACTCTTGCTTGGCTGGAGTACAGATCATGCAATGTACTAGCAAAGGTTAAAAACTGAGAGAATGGTCCCAGATGGTAGAGGACCGTGAATGCCTGACAAAATAGCTAGAAACTGATCCATTCAGCAACCAGAAACGACAGCATGGCCTTGCACATGATAATTAATCAATAAATGCTATTTAATATACAGTTTTGCTATGCTGACCTTTGGTCAATCCACTTCATTTGTTGGTGTTGAATTTCCTCAATTATAAAATGAAGAGGTCGGTTAAGATGATTTCTTCCTCCCTTTCTACTTCTACCTCTGATGATTCTGTTTGATTATGAGAGGCGGAAACTACTGCGGGAAAAATAGGGGACGTGAGATTGAAATGAACTAGATCAAATCTTAGCTCAGTCATGTCTTGGCAGAATGATCCTGGACAAGTCACTAAACCAAAGTTTACTCATCACAATGAGATAAAAGTCCCCAGTCTCAAGGCCATTTCAAAGGTAAAATGAAATGTTTATAAACTGTCTTGTACATTAAAAGCACTATAGGAACATGACTTAATTGATTTGAAAAGTTTGTTCTGAAAGAGCACATTCTTGTAGTTGTTCAGTTGTTTCAATCGTGTCTGACTCTTTCTGACCGAATTTGTGTTTTTGGTTTGTTTTTTTGTTTGTTTGTTTGTTTATTGGCAAAGATACTGGAGATGTTTGCCAATTCTTTCTCCAGCTCATTTTACAGATGAGGAAACTGAGGCAAATGGGGTTAAGTGACTTGCTCTGAGTCACGCAGCTACTAAGTGTCTGAGGATAGATTTAAACTCAGGAAGATTACTCTTCCTGACTTCAGGCACAGGGTTCTTTTCATTGCACCGCTGAGCTACCCTGAACATGTACTTAGACTAGAGGTTTTCTAAAAGGGAGGTGAAACCTTTCCTCTGAGCCTTTACTTCTTCAAAGACCACTTCTACTCCCAGTAGGCACAATTTCAGTAAGAGGCAGGTGAATTACCCTGGTTTGACTACTAATGAATTGTGTGATTGTAGAGAAGATTTTTAATTTCTCTAAACTTCCATTTCCCCACATTTTAAACACATATAATAATACCACATATAATAATATAATAACACATATAATAATACCACATAACTAGTAAGTAACAGTGGCAAGACTTGAACCTGGGTCTTCTGACTCCAACTGCCATGTTCCTTGCATTAACCCAAGCACAAAGCTTAACCAGTGGGACTTTGGCATCTGAAGAGAGTCTGGAGAGCTTTCCCTGTTGCCTCTTAACATGGCTCATTGCAGGTTAGGAAGTGACAGCACATCACAATTTGTTTTCTTCAAACTCTAAATAGTAAGATTATTTTTGGCCAAATTTCCAAGGAATAATAGACTTTTTTGTCATTTCAGTTTGTTATGTTTGTTCCAAAACCATTTGTTCTGTCAGAACTGAAGCAGGAGAATGAAAATGGTGCCTGAGTTCTAAAGAGTTTTGCAGTTTCACATGGTCTTTGTTTTGTTTGCCCTTGTCCTATGGGTCATCTCCTCAGTCTAGGAGGTCAGAGGAAGAAGGCTTTTCCTCTGAAGTCAAGGAATGTCAATTCAGAACTTTCAGGTTCTAACTTAGATATGAATCTTTGGTCATGGTGGGTGAACATTTTTATATTTTAGGACCCCAAAAATACTGCTTTAAGGAGACCCCATATAATGATCACTTTTGGTCCAAGAGAGTAGTGAGAAAATCTGTAAATCCCCTATGTGACAGGCTCATAGGATCATAGCATTAATAGCTGATATGGCCCTTGGAGATCATCTATCAGGGTTCCCTAAGCCGAGGTCCATACACATTGTTTTTCTTAATATTTTGATAACTCTAGTTCAATATAACTGGTTTCTTTGGTTTGCATTTCATTTATGCATTTAAAACTATTATTCTGTGAAGGAGTCCACTAGTTTCATCAGACTGGCAATAAGATCTGATTACATAAGACACGCATTCCTATATGATTCAAGGATGGGGGATGGAACTGATCTAATTATGCCACCTGTAATGTACTGTACAACCTCGTTTTTCTCCCTTTCTATCTTTGTCTCAGCATTTTTTTAAATTAAATTAAATTAATTATTTTTTTTAAGTTTCTGTGACCAGAACAATCATTTCCTACGACCAGCACTTTGGTGAGGAGACTTTCTACTCCCAGTTAGGCTGGCCCTCTGATGACAATATCATAGTCCGTTCCTAGTCCTGTACATGAATACTTTCCAATCTGGTAGAACGTGCCAGGGTATGAGCTCGACTGTCAGCTTTTCTGGGGGCCCAGAGTCAGATCCACGGCGTGATGAGGTGGCAGAGGACTCGGGAGCAGAAGTATCAGACACACAGGACAACCACAACAGTCTTGAACGCTACATGAACTAGATTTAAATGTAATTGGCAAACATTTAAGACAATAAAAAGACAAACATAAATAACATTACTGGTTGGTTTTCTAAGTCAACACATGGCCTGTGGAGCTCCTCATGTACAGTTTAGTGACTCCATTTCTATTTGGGTTTGACTCCACTGCTTTAGATGCCAAATTTTGGATCAAAAGCCTTGTTTCAGATCCTGACAATCACTCATTGGATTGTGATCTTGGGCAACTCACTTCTCTTCTGTGTATCTCACTTATGAGTCAGCAAAGTAACACCATGAACTAGACAAATTTTGTAGGTTTCTTACAATTGTAGGATTCACTGATAAATGTGATTTTCATCTACTAGACTCTAAATATTGATTTAATAAAAATATATTTGTTTAAATGATATAGAAATATAAACAGTTTATATATAATTATATAGAGAGAGACAGAGAGAGATCTATCTATATATTTCATTTATATGGAGAGAGAGAAGAGACAGATGGATATATACATATAATATGTGAAGATGAATCACATATTGCTCTTTGATTCCTATGCAGAAGTTGTTGTTCAGTCATTTTTCAGTCGTGTCCAACTCTTTGTGACCCCATTTGGGGTTTTCTTGGCAAAGATATTGGAGTAGTTTGCCATTTCCTTCTCCAGCTCATTTAACAGATGAGGTATTGAGGCCAATAACGTTAAGTGACTTGCTCAGGGTCACACACCTAGTAAATGTCAGAGGACAGATTTGAAATCACAAAAATGAGTCTTCCTGACTCCAGGAC
This sequence comes from Vombatus ursinus, assembly GCF_900497805.2. NCBI lineage: Eukaryota > Metazoa > Chordata > Mammalia > Diprotodontia > Vombatidae > Vombatus > Vombatus ursinus. The sequence continues at coordinate 2,618,613 of NW_020954642.1, forward strand.
AGGCACTGTATCCACTCCCCAACATAATTATCCACTTTGCACAACATTCCAGTCCTAATTGATCACTGACCTCAGCCCTGCTGTTGAACCCAAAGGGTACAAGACTCCCCCCAAGTCCCACCAATACTAACAAAGGAGAAAAGTATGGTTCTCTGACAGAGTTGTGGAGTCTAATTCTCCCCCCACCCACCCCAATACCCACGAGCTTTTATTCTACTATGGGTATGATTGGCCAACCAGGAAGCAAGGTCCTATGTTTTTATTCAAAGGAGTGAAGATGAATACATATATTTATTGATGCCACTCAAAGTCTGATCCTGAAACCAAATATTCTTCTTATGTTTTGAGTGCCTACAATATAGCTTAAATTGAGTGGAATCAATTTTTACCAAGACTTGACCACAATTTCTACAGTAATTTTATTTACATTTATTGTTATAAAGCTTTCAGAAAGAGCACAATTTAAAGTGTCAACTGCTACTGTATTACCTTTCATCCTTACTTTTAATTCCTAATGAATGAGTGGAGTCTGCCAAAAAAAAAAAACAGCAGTAATATAAAATAGATAGAAAATAGATTGCACATAAATGGGCAAACCTTTTTTTTTTTTTTTTGAGCAATGACCCTTAGGCACCTACATCTTAAAATTTGTCCTGTTGCTAGGGTGCTGGTCACACAGTGTATGACAACTTCAGTATTAAGGACACAGTCACCCTTGGACAAAACCTCGCTCTTGGGAAATGATTGCGCCAAGAAAGATTATGCCAACTTATCCGTTCAGCTATACATATATAGACCTTTCTTATTCTCACTCACTCTCTCTGTTCACACACACACACATAGACTTTAGATAGTCTATAAGTATAAGTGGCCATCTATACATAGAATATGTCTATGTATGTGTATATATGCACAATGTGAGTATATATGTATATGCATATATATTTTTAAGCAAAATTCATAAAAGTTAATTTTTTTATGGGAATGCTATCAGCTGAGAGTAGGGGAACAGGAAAAACCTCATGAAAATGTAGTGATTAAGTTTTGAAGAAAGCGTATTTGAGGAGGGAAGTCTTCTAGATAAGGAAAGTAAAAGAATCGGCATTTATTAGGCATCTAATAAAGATGCCTAATAAAGATATCTTGGGATATCTACGATATCCCAAGAACTGTACTAAGTATTTTAGAAACATTATCTCATTTGCTCCTCATAACAACTCTGCAAGGTAGGTACAGTCATTATCCTCATTTTATAGTTGAGGAAACTAAGGCAAACAGAAGGCAAATGACTTGCCTCTAGGAAATGTATGATGCTGGATTTGAACTCAGATCTTCCTGACTCCAGGACCATTGCACCAGCAGCAGCTTCTAGGGAGGAATGCCAGTGCAAATGAACAGTGAGTGGATATGAAGTATCTTGTGGGAGGTACAGTAACAGGTTCAGTTAGGTTGTTTACAACCCACATTCAAGCCTGAAATTCAAACCCAGTTCCCTTGAGTAGAAATCTAACAATTACGCTTTGGGGCTAAGTGACCTTGTCAGTAAGCTGAAGAATCTGGGATGGATGATTTTTAGTATTTCTTTGGTCTCTATTCATATTATCCCATGATGCTTTTTCAACTCAATTCCTTGAATAATTATAGGCACGGCCCCAAATCATGCTGTCTCCCCCAGCATCCTTTGCCATAATAGGATCAGGATTTTTATCCACCTTGCTGAATTAATATAACACCCTAGCATCAAGTTGATACTTTTATAACTCATAGCATTTTTCCTCCCTGTGGAACCATTAACAATAACTCATATGCATGGAGCCCTCCATAATTTCCTAAGCACCATCCTCATGACAGCTTTGCATGGTCAAAAATGTATTTCCACTATATAGATGAGGAAACTGAGGTTTAAAACAGTTAATAATTACTATAGCTAACATTTCTAGAGAGCTTTAAATTTTACAAAGCAATCTTCCTCACCAAAGTCTTGTGACATCTATAGTATAAGTTTTCTTATTCAGTTGTGTCTGACTCTTAATAACCCCATTTGAGGTTTTCTTGACAAAGATACTGGAGTGTTTTGCCACTTTCTTCTCCAACTCATTTTACAGATGAGGAAACTGAGGCAAACAGGGTAAAGTGACTATCCCAGGATCACACAGCTAGTAAAGGGTCTGAGGCCAAATTTAAACCCCGAAAAATTAGTCTTCCTGACTCCAGGCCTGGTGCACTATCCACTGTGCAACTTAGCTGCCCCGGTATAATTTTAATTCACTTAATTTGACAGAGGAGGAAACTGAGGCCAAGGGGAGGGACTGCCCCCTTTGAGGTCACAAGGAGTTTAGGGCAGAGTCTAGGATATAAAAAAGAAGCCCAATGGCTATTAAAGTACCTGAAAAAACTAGATCTGGCAGACAGAAAATCAAAACTTTTAATAAATTCTAATAATTTCTCCCCATTCCCCCCCTTTCCCCCATCTCCTGAGCCCTAGACAGAAATAGCTAATGAAATACTTTTTAACTGAATAAATGGCTATTTAGATGTTAACCCACTCAATCAAAATCCTATGCAAGATTGTCCTCAATCCTTTTCTTTGTGCTTTCTTTGTTTTCCAGCCAGCACAGCAGAAATTATGTTGTTTTCTCAGCTGGGAATAATTTAACAGGCTTGCTGTAAGTCATGTGAAAACCCCCAATACACTCCGACAGACAGTTGGTGACTTTGTCCTGGAGAGGAGAGCTCTCTCCCCCAGTGTCAGTTAAATGTATTAGCACAATGTTTATTTTATTTCATTTTATGGTGTTTATTCTTGAGGGGTGGGGGCAGAGCAGAACAGGCAAGGAAAAAAAGGAAGAGGGAGACTGTGCCCAGAGCACGAGAAGACTTAATGGGGAGATAGTATAAAATTGCCTTTTAGGGTCAGGAAATGGGGAGCCTTCACTTAACATTCCAAGGACCAGCCCACTGGGGTCAATGGAGCACAGGATGCCACAGGAATCCAAATGATTTACAGACAACCGGCCTGGGTTTGCATTTAAGCACTGTCACTTGCTACTTTCCTGACCCTTCAACTGGATAATCTTTAAGGGGCCTTATGGCATGACATCCTATCATTTTATGATCCTTAGAATGGGGCAGGCAACAATAACAACAAAACCAGGCACAGATAATCAGGGAGAAGACAGTCCTGATACTAGAGCTTCCAGAACGCAAAGGAAAAAGACATTTTGTTTCTACTAAGCCAGTCAGAGTTGAGACTCTCTCCTTTGACCCTCATCATCCCTTCAGGACCAGAGTTTCAAAGTGGAGGATACTGGGAAAACTATGGATGATTTCTCTGGATCACCTGGTTTTTCATTTTATCATCTGCCTTACCCACCCATAATGCTGCTGAGACAATGTGACCAGAACAGCAAGGGAGGGGTGGAGTTAGACTGGGCATTGACATTAGAAGCTGGTGATGATAAAAATTTATGTTCCTAAAACCTAGATAAGGTAGAACATGAGATGTCAGAGCTGGAAGGACCTTTGGAAGATGAAAAATGTTAAATCACAGTAATAGTAACTGACCTTTATAGAGCCCTGTTAAGTTTGAAAAATGACTTTTGAAAATATGTTCCCTTAATTGAGTCTGATAACAAATGTAGGTGAGATATATATGTATGTGTATAAGTATACATATATGTATATGTATATGTGTATATGTATACACACGTACCTATACATCTGCATATATGGATATATACCCACATGCATATATGCATGCATGTATGTATACATATATGTGTATATATGTGTATGTCTATCTCTATCTATTTATCTAATTTTACCCCCATTTTATAGATGAGAAACTTGAGGCCAGAGACCTGACCTCATATTATCTGACCAATATTGCACAATAGTATCAGAAACAGAATTTAAACCCAGAGCTTCTCAATTCCAATTTAGTATTCCAACCACACCGCCTCAATCACAAAACATGAATTTTAAACCTCCAAGGGACCTTAGAAGAAAGATTGCCAAATGAAAGTGGAACATTAGATCATGGAATGCTATAGCTGGAATGGGCCTGACATCCTTACTTTGTGACCCTGAGTCAATCATTTTGTGTCCATCTGTGCCTCAGTTTCTTCATCTGTAAAATGAAGAATTTGCAATAGATCAGGGCTTCTTAAACCTTTTCCACTTGCCACCCCTTTTGTCTGTTTGGCACTGTTGTGTGGCTGGAGGGCATGTGCAAATTGCACACGCTTTTCTAGAACCAAGGTTTCAGTGAAGTTGTGAGACGCAACACAGGCAAATGCTGCCAGAAACACCTCGGATTCATTACGCGTTTGATTTTTAATTAATTTTTGGTCGTTGAGTGTTCAGAAACCTTTCAGCGTTGCCAAATTTTTTCACGATTCCATATGGGGTCGCAACCCACAGTTTAAGAAGTGCTAGACTCTAGATGACCCCTAAATCCCTCCCAGTTCTAAATCCGGGACTCTTGATTGTAATCTGCATTCTAGGAAAGAAGGCTGGATTTAGACTCAAACACCCTGGATTTCAAATCTTAGCTCCTGCTGTTTAGTACCTGTATGACTCTGGGAAGGTCATTTCATCTTTCTGGACCTCACTTTCCTCATCTGTAAACTACGTGTTTTGGAATAAAGGACCTATAGGGTCCCTCTGAGCTGTCCCTCTGTAATCTAAGATGCCAGAATCTAGATGGGAAAGGAACCCCAGATGCCAACTAGTTGCAACCACCTTATTATTTACATTCAGAAACCAAGTCCCATGGAGCCCAAATGACTCTCCCAACTCCCCAAACTTGGCCGTCGACTCCCTACTTAGAGCACCTTCCTTTTTATGACACGGCCTGTTCAGCTGCTAGCTTCAGCCTTCCTTTGGGAATTTTACTTCTGCTTTACCACTTGCCTGGGTTTATTTTAACTTACTTTCATCTGGACACAAGTAAAGTCAGGGTGAACCACAGTGCAATCTGTCCAGCCCCTGCCTTCCTGTGGTCACCAAGCCTGAGGAGGTAAATGGGCCCCAACCAGACTGAAAGAGCTGCTGTATCATCTATCCCCCAAAAGGCCTCTCGGGAATAACTTAGACTCAAGGAGGCCTCAACAGCATGTGGTGCAATATTCTATTTTTTGCCAGAAAGTTACAAAGCATAAATATAGATTTTGGATTTTTTTTTTTATGAGCCAACATGATTGCCCCTGGACACATCATCATGACGACCATATTTTTTTTAAACATAGAAACCCAGGCAACACTTTTCACAGAAACACAGCTTCCCTCATTGGTGGAGCAAAAGGAGTTATGCCCCAAGCAAAATTCCCAAGGGCCCCTCGGCTTTATTAATGGTAAAACCAGAGCTGCCTGAATGTGTGCAAGTTTTTCTGGGTCTCAGTTTCCTTTTCTGTAAAATGAGGGAACTGGATTAAATGGTGTTCAAGTTCTTTCCAACTCAAGCATCCTGTGTTCTCAAGGCCTTTCCAGGTCTGACAGTTATTGTTCTAAGGTTCTTTCAACAGTCATAATCACATATATGTATATATTTAAATGCATATATATATATATGCATTTATACACATGTATATTTGCTTGTGTATATGAAGGTATGAATGAGTGTGTGTATGCATGTATGCATGGATTTATGTATAGGCATATTATATATATACATATATACATACATATCTGCTATACATATATATATATATCATGTGAGTATCTACATGTAGGAGAAGAAAGAGTCAAACAGAGGCAGACAGGGTGAGAGACAAAAAGAAACAGAGACAGAGATGAAGAGACAGACAGAAACAGAAAGACATAGGCAGAGAGACAGACAGAAAAAGAGACAAAGAAAGTATAGATCTGAGATTCTTGAGGAAACTGTTTCTTCAAAAGAAAATCCAAAATCGTTCTGCAATCAGTAGGCTGAGAGGTTGGACTCAGGACCTGAGAATTTAGCTGATTGTGCTAAGATTACATAGCTTGTACATGTCAGAAGCAGACTTGAACCCAGGAATTTCTGACTCCAGTGCCTATGCATAGTAAAATTGAACTTGAATATTTACAAAGAGATTTCTTCACAATAACCTTATGAGGTAGGTATTCATTCTCTCCATTCATTCATTCGCATTCATTAGACAAGCATCTATTAAATGTCTATTAGGAAATGGGAATATGAAGAGAAAAATAGAATGATTTCTTCCTCTAGGAGTTCACATTCTATCTGAGAAAACATGCACTTATGTAACAAAAGAGAAAGGCAATTTCAAAAGGGCATGGGCAGCTTGGGAGATCCAGTAAGACGTCTGTAGGAGATGGCATATGAGCAAAGTCTTGACTGGAACCAAGGACTCCAGGAGGGGATGGGGAGAAAGAAGTAGATTTCTGGCAAAGAGGACAATCTTCGCAAAAATGCAGAAAATAAAATGAAAACAGAGAAATCTTGGGGGACCAATCTCCTCACAGGCTATCACTCCTCATTACTCTTTTCTTTTCCTGTGAAGACCAGAGTGTGTGACCTTGGGCAGTCACATTCCCTTGCTGAAACAGGGTGTTTTTGTTTTTGTTGGGTTGTTAGTGTGTATGCGTATGTGTGCGTGTGCATATGTGTGTGTGTATGGAAGGGGCATTTCATGAGAGGTTTGAACTTATGACTGCTGAGGTCCTTTCTCTGGGACCTTACTATGATGCTAGTGATAAAATATCATTGTCAACAGAGGGTAAGGGTGAGGTATAGTAAAGGCTTCACAAAGGAGATAATATTTGAGTTGAGATTGGAGAAGTCAAGAGGGGAAAAGAGGAGACAAAGACAGAGGAAGGAAGGAAGGAAGGAAGGAAAGAGATTTAATTTTCTGGAGTTAGATCCAAGGTGCTTTCCACTACACTCTTCTACCTCTGGTATACTAATTTGATGAGCCTTTTCATTCTTTGGATAGTTCACCTGGTTTTCCAGTTTGAATAGAGGTTCCTTTGCAGCCCAAGCTCCATCTCCCTATACACATTCCCAGGATGAAAATCAAAATGGAAGGCCTGAAGCTAAATAATCCTTATTAACCTCAGTATCATCACTGGGAAATTAGGGCAATTATCACAACGGGGATCAGGATGGAAAAGATATAATGTTTTGCCCAATGGTGAGTGACACTACGAATTTCAGAAGATAATAAGAGATTCTCCTATGGAGGGTCGATATTCATTTACATAACTGGATGAAGGATGGTCTGTTGTCAATGCAAGTTCAGGGTCTCTCTCACGTAGTTTCTATTTATCCTGCATCTAGTTTATTTGTACATAGCTGTCTGCTTGTTGTCTACCCCATTAGACTGTAAGTCTCTTGAAAGCAGAGAATGTTTTTATCCCTTTTTGTAGCCCTATCACTTACAACAGTGTCTGGTGCTTAATACATCTTTATTGACTGATTAAGGAAGTGATGGAGAAAAGTTTAATAATGCAGATTGAACTTGAAAGTACGCTATCTGTACATTTTTCAGGTATCTAGTTTTTAAACGTTTGCCAGTCACCACAAACTACAGGACAGTTTTTCCCCTCCCAGCTCTGCTTGTGACTTTGTCCATGAATCATCAACCTTAGCTCCCTGGAATTTCTCTGAGTACCGGGGATGTTTTTACCCTGGAATATCCCTCCGCTGTGCTAGTCCCCTGTGAGGATGGACTAAAGATGACCATGCTTCATCCCCCTCCTAGAGGTGCTTCTCATTATTTCCAGAGTAGTCAGCTAGAATCCCGCATGGGCAATTTCTCTGCCCCATTCACCATTTCTTAGCTTCCTTTTACGCATTGTAAACTCCTTGAGGGCAGGGACTTTTTGCTTGTGTTTGTATCCCCAGCTCTTAATACAGTGCTTGACATGTAGTAAATGCTTAATAAATGCTTGGTAACTGCCTGCCTGGTTATAAAAAGAGAACTAGTCAAAATGATGAGACCCAGTTTCACTTCCCGGATTCTATGTTGGAGTCATTCTGAGTGTTTTACTCTCCTTGACTCAGAAAATCCAATCAGTTCTCAAATCTTGTTGCAACTACCCTCATAATACCCCTTCTATCTATCCCCCTCTCTCTACTCACATGGCTAGTTTTGCCTGATCTATTGCAAGAGCTTCCAAATTAATCTCTTTGCTTCCATTTTATTCCCTCTCCTATCCATCTTCCAAACAGCTGCCAAAATAATCATCCTTAAGCACAGAACTGACCATATCACATCTCTGCTCATGAAGCTTTAGCATTTTTTATTGATTTTAGAATATGACCAACTGCTTTGCCTGGCATTTGAAGCTTTTCATAATCCATCTTTGATCTACCTTTCCAGATTTCTTTTCCATTTGTACTTGCTGGGTAGTTTATATTTAAGCCTGACTGGCCTACATACAGCTCTTCATAGATAACACCTTTTCCAGTCTGCCATATCTATCTATCTGTCTATCTATCTATCTATCTATCTATCTATCTATCTATCTATCTATCT